>NC_133650.1:12522335-12790697 GCF_009905375.1 Apium graveolens | reverse complement strand
AATAACAGACATCATTTATGTACAATTAATCAACCTATTCTGCATATCTAATTAAAGTCAACATGACTTATATACTACTATAGAATCTAAACAAAGGTGTTTGCAGAAATGTGCTACATGACTTATTATTACATAAGCTACTCACTCGATGGATAATAAATCATTATCCGTCTGGACTATATTGAGTCATCTCTCGGGACTATATTCCTTATCCGTCGAGTGCTACATTTTTCACTAAGTTAAATCTACTAAGGTGTTTTGTTAATGAAATCATCAAGTTCAAACATATACAAAACAATCTCCCCCAATTTATGTCTACTAGAATTGTAGCCATAAATTAAGAGAAACTTCATGATAAAAAACACCCTAAAAATACAAATTTAAATGGAAGTAGATAAAACTATAAAGTGCTTCAATTAACAGAATGTACAAAGATTTGCTCACAGTCATTTTCAAGGTGCTCCTCAAGCCTGAGCAGATTAATCTATTTCCTTGAAGATCTGGATCTCTTTCCAAGCTTTCTGTTTTTTCTTATATCTGATTTTGGAGCTATCTGTGGAATTCCAGTTCATCAGATTCTGAGAGATTTAACATTTCTTGCATTTCCAAAAGAGTCTCATTGCTAGAGATGCTCAATTGGTCTTCTAATCTGAAGAATCTTCTAATCCTTTATCATCCATGAATTCCATCAGCTAGTAGGGCCTTAGATGCACTCTACTCCCTATATAAGGAATAGTTAGAGTCTTTGGGAGTACATATTTGGCTCTAATACTCCTCAGTTTTTCAATCATCTTTAGAACAGGTCTTCTAGCTATCACATTGAATCCAAAGTTCTTCTTGAAGGATGAATAAACCTTTATCAGCACGAATTGGCTTTTTTAAAGGATCATGTGAAGTGGCCACTGTATCTCTTATCCTCCCTTGTACTTGAATACTAACCTTTCAGGTAGATTTTAGTAAGCCTCAATCCCTCTAACTTCTTCCAGTTCATCTAGATAGAGGTTCAAATATGAGAATTCCTTGATGTCACAGATGTACATTATGTCCCCCTTGTTGACTTTGGTTTGAGCTTTGGTTAGGGACTTGGATCTGAGAGTTGATGGCTTCACTTTCTTGACTGCTCTTGTCTTTGTCTTCTTTGGCTTCATGAAGTGAGGTGGATTGAGTTCAGGTATTGGTAGACTATCGCAGTTTATTGGCTCATCCTTTGGAATGATAGGTTCACCATGAAAATTCTTGGATGGATCTATCTTGAATTCCATGTGCCATAGAGGGCATGGATGTTTGAGATTTTATAGAAATAGACTCTATGGAAGAGTACCCTTCCATCTCCTTATCACTAAAGTCCAACTTTCTCTTTAATCTTTGCTTGTATCTTGGCTTCTTTGTCTGTGGAGGTTCATTTTGCATTACTTGATCTTGAGATTCAACTGTTTCAGATGGTTGTGCAGAAACTTGTTGTGTAGGTTTCACAGCTTGTGCTTGGCCAAGATAGCAACTTGCTCCTTCTGTTTGTTTGTTTGTTTTTAGCATCTAGACCAACTTGCTTCTTTTCTTGCTTCAATCATGTCTTTTCTTCTCTCTTTTCTTCAGAAAATTGAGGGTGTCCAACCACCACACAAATTTCCTTACCATTCCTGAAAACTTTAACAATTCTTCTTTTCAATGCTGAATCAGCTGGATCTTTGTAGAATGCTATAGACCTGGCCAACAACTTCTTTTTATCAGGCTTTGGTGTCTCATACACTGTGTCCAAGGGATTCTTTAGTGAAGATTTTGGATAGCTCACCCTTGGCTTCAAACTTAGCTTACCTTTGGAGATTTGATGCATGATGGTTGTCCTCTTTCCAGATTCTTCATGCTCATTTCATTCACAGATATTTTCCTGACTTGAGAGTGATGAATGGCTGATTTTTCTGGCTTCTTTACTAACCCAAATCTCTTCTGTATATCCTCATAAATTTTCTCCCAGTCGATTGGACTCAACTGCTTCTTCTCAGCTACTCTCAATGTGGCTGGCTTCATTTATGAGATCAGTACTGTTTGTTGTTGGTGGCTTGGTGAAAGTAATTGTAGGCACAATTACTTTACTGACTTGAATGTTAATCTGTTTCTCCCCCTCACTTGATCATTTCTCCCCCTTTTTGTTATCATCAAGTTGTGTGGGAGGGAGTTGAGCTGCCACCAATTGTTTGAGTAATGCAGTCTGAGCTTCTTGATTGTTTAGTATCTTGGCCATTGACTTCTCTACAGCAGATAGTCTTGAGTCCATGGCCTCAACTTTCCTGTTTAGATCAACCTCATTCCTTATTTGTGAGCAATTTCAGTCATGGTAGTTGCAGGGAGTCTAGCATCCATCCTTTCTATAACATCCTGCTTGACGTCAGAAATTTCCTGCTTGATGGCATCCACGCTCTGACTGTGTTAGAGGGCTTGAATCTTATGCAGCTGGAGTGCTTCAAGATGTGCTTTGAGTAGTTGCTTTATGCTAGCATTGGAAGATGCCTGAATGGCTGCTTGAGTGTCATGAATCAGCTTGAAAAATGTCGATTGGAGATATGAGTAGGAGCATTCTTTTGTGAGCAACCAAGCAGGAGTATCTGAATCTCCCCCTATGTCCATGCTACGTTCCTCATCATCACCACCATCATCCCCAAAAGAAGTCTCATCCAGTTCCAAATCACTGCCAATGTTGGAAGGCATAACAGCGATTGCATCCTTTGCTCTTTGTAAAGATTGTGTTGTATGCACCAAGTTTAGCAATCTTTCAGCCTCCTCATTGCCCTGTACAGCTAGAGTTTGGTAAGTTGTCATAGGGTGAGTAAATGTCTCAACATCCAGGGAAATAGAATCTATAACAGCTTGATATTCTTGTTGAAATAGCTTTTTCCTTTCTGTATCATTGACACTCATTACTCGCTTGCAATGGTTTTCACCCTTATCACTCCTGTACCTGTATTTCTCTCTTGATCTCTCTTTTGTTGCATCAAGGTCTCACCTTGGCTCCCCACCCTCACACCCTCACCTTCACCATCTAAGGTGGGACTCCTGACACTCACTTTTGCCAATCCTGAAGAAATGGATTGCATTTGTTCACTATTTTCCTCTCCTTTTTCCTAGGAGCAACCCAGACTCTCACTCATTTCACTCTCTTCCCTTAATCCTAGGAGTGATTGCACTACCACTAAGTCTTCTGCACTTGTGATAATTGATGAAATTTGAATATGTGCAGAGACACTCGATGGATAAGGGATATCCATGGGGTTAGAAGTTTGACTATCTCACGGATAACTGCTGTTAAGCTTATCCGTCGGGATACAATCACTACTCGATGGATGAACAATATCCATCGAGAGAGTAGAAATAAATGAGTTTGGAGTGGAGACTATTGTAGACTCTGTGCAGATTGATGAAAATTTTGACACAGATGTCTCAACAATTTCAAAAAGAAATGGCAAGTGAGCCAACAAATCATCTAAAAGATGATGCTCACTTGCTTGGATTTTTGGCTTCTCCAAGAGAGTTAAAGATGGAGAATTTGGAAGTGATGTGTTTATCATGTCAACATCCAAGTAGTGTGTGGGAGAGTTTGGTGTTTCAGGGGCTTCAATTGTTAGAGATTTTGGCTGTGACTCCACATTTGTTGGAGCCACATCAAACTGACTTTGAGAAGGTGCGGTGACTGTGTCTTTAGCACCAGTTTGCACAGTGTTTTAACCCTGTGTATGCCAAGGGTCTTTCATTTCTTCTTTCTAGTATAGGTTTGGGGTGAGCTTGTGTCCCTTACCCTTTTGACCTGTGCTCTTGGTTGAGAGTTTTGTTCAATAGTCACATCCTTTTGGGAGGATACAACTAGCAATGAGCTTATATCCTTATTAAGCACTGCAGTTTGTTGGGAAACTGCAGTGTGGCTAGGCTGGGAAACACTCACCTCTCTAACCTTATTCTTAGGGTTTCTTTGATGTTCACTAGCTGGATTTGAAACCCGTATCCAACAGGTAGATGTCCCTCACCTTTCTTACCCACCTTCACACTCCCCTCTTTTGGTTTGGTGGATTTTACAACTGGCATATTTTGAGAGACACCAGAGGTGGCTTTCTTTGTCCTGGTTTTTGAAATTTTGGGTTTTGCAGCTTGGGTGGGCAACTGTTGGGTCAATAACACAGTTGTCATAGCTACACTAGAATACAAAGAGGTATGTGAGACTGGAAGAGGGAGACAGATGAACTTACCTCACTTACCTGAGGTGCCTCCATAACAGGAAAATAGAAGAGTGGCACCTCTTTATGATGATTTGCCCTGTTCAAATCTGCAATGATTCTTCTTTCTTGAACCCAACAATCTAATTTGTTGGTTGAGTTCTCAAGCACAATATCCTCAGAGAGGCAGTTAGCAATCATCATTAAAAATCTAGCATAGTAAACATTTTTACCCCTCTTATTTAACTCCCCTAACTTAAACCCCAACTCAATTATAACAAGATCACTAAAGTTTAAAATTTTATCAGTTACAAGCATGTAAAGCATGTTAAGCATAACATATTAACTGAATCAAAATTACTGATTTTATCAAAAAATACCTTAGTAACTACATCAGATAAATAACTCCATTCCTTCCTAAGACCCAACCTCTTAATTTCACTTAATTTAGAAGTAGAGAGTGCATATCCCATGGAGTTAAGCATATTAACAATGTCAGTGTCTGTGTGTGGTGAAGTTACAGTATTATCAGGAATTTTGAAACATGCTTTAACAATGTACTATTAACACAGAATTCCTTACCTTTAATAGTGAAAGTGATAGTCTTATCAGCTGAGTTGTATGTTCAGTCGTCCACATCTCTTCAACAACTTCACAGTATATGGTGGGTGATTCCAGCATGGCATAGTTAAGTTTGCAGTTCTTCACAAAATCCATCATCTTGTGGTAGTCGCCAGACTGTTGAATCTACTTGTTCACAAGAACAGTGAAGTTGTTCTTCTCATAGATAAATCCAGTTTGAGACATCATCTTGACGACTGGTGCCATTGTTAGAGAGTAAAAACTTGCAGACAGAGAGAGAGTAGCTCTTTTGAGAAAGAAAGAAGTTAGAGCATATGATTTGAGAATGATAAGAGAAAAGCAATGAAAATGAATTATGCTTTTATACTATCTCAAAAAATAACTGTCAAAACTAATAAAGTAAAATAAAGTGACCAATAAGAAATGCCCAAAATAGCCGTTTAAAATATAAACTGTAAAAATTCCATCAATTATCCGTCGTGTTATACTTACAAACTATAAGTATACTCGATGGATAATGTTTAGGAAATTAACAGCTAGGATTCAGACAATTCGACGGATGAGAATAAATAGTTATCCGTCGAGTTATTAAATACTCCAGAAAAATAATTGATTTTGCTAACAAATTATATTCCGACGGATGATCAAACTCGATGGATAATGATCATCTGTCGGGATGTAAATTTTGACTTAGCCAAAATTTCATCCAACACTGAAAAATCAATTAAATTTCTGGCTGCATTACAACTTGTAAATCATCTATAAAGATTCAAAAGTAATTTAGCATACCTAACTCACTTACCAACCTTGAAAAGGTGGATTCATCCAGTGGCTTGGTAAATATATCTGCAAGATGCTTTTCACTTGGAATAAAATGTAGTTCCACAGTACCATTCATTACATGTTCCCTTATGAAGTGGTACTTGATGTCTATGTGATTTGTTCTTGAATGCTGTACTGGATTTTCAGTGATGGCAATTGCACTTGTGTTATCACAGAAAATAGGAATCCTTTCAACTTGCAGACCATAGTCTAGCAATTGGTTTTTTATCCACAAAATCTGTGCACAACAACTGCCAGCAGCAATATATTTAACTTCAGCTATAGAAGTAGAAACTGAATTTTGCTTTTTACTGAACCTAGACATAAGCTTGTTTCCTAGAAATTGACAGGTTCCTGTTGTACTTTTTCTACCAATTCTACAACCTGCATAGTCTGCATCTGAATAACCAGTTAGATCAAAACCAGAATCTCTAGAGTAGCAAATGCCAAGTTTTGGTGTTCCCTTGAGACATCTGAAAATTCTCTTAATAGCTATTAAGTGAGATTCTCTAGGATCAGGCTGAAATCTAGCACAAAGACATGTAGCAAACATTATATCTGGCCTACTAGCTGTTAAGTACAGAAGTGAGCCAACCATGCCCCTATAACTTGAAATATCCATAGACCTTTCAGTAGTGTTTAATTCAAGCTTAGTTGCAGTGGCCATGAGAGTTTTTACAGATGTGCAATCCATTACTTCAAACTTCTTTAAAAGGTCATAAATGTATTTAGTTTGACTAATGAATATTCCATCACTAACTTTCTTAACTTGCAAACCAAGAAAGTAAGTTAGTTCTATCATGCTCATTTCATACTTACTTTGCATCAATTTAGAAAACTTTCTGCAAAGTTTTTCATCTGTAGAGCTAAAAATAATGTCATCTACATAAATTTGAACAAGTATACTAGAGCCATTAACATTTATAAAGAATAAGGTTTTGTCTACAGTACCTCTAGTGAAGTGATTCTCTAAAACAAACTTTGACAAAGTGTCATACCAGGCTCTAGGTGCTTGCTTCAGTCCATAAAGTCCTTTTAAAAGATAGTAGACATATTCTGGAAAATTTGGATCTTCAAAATGAGGAGGCTGACTGACATAGACTTCCTCCTCCAAATATCCATTCAGGAAGGCACTTTTGACATCCATTTGATAGACCTTGAAATTGGCATGGGCTGCATAGGCTAAGAAAATTCTAATGGCTTCAAGTCTTGTAACAGGAGCAAAGGTTTCATCAAAATCTATTTTTCTTGTTGACAATAGCCCTTAGCAACCAATCTTGCTTTATTCCTGACTACTATGCCATTTTCATCCATCTAAATACCCATTTGGTGTCTATTGGATTCTTCCCTTTAGGCTTGGGCACCATCTTCCATACCTTATTCCTTTCAAACTGGTTTAACTCCTCCTGCATAGCTAAAATCCAATCAGGATCCAACAAAGCTTCTTCTACCTTCTTGAAGGGTTTTTAGCACATAAATGCAACGAAAACGTAAATTTAAATCTTAAAAAAAAACTGAAACCCTCTGCAGGATCCATGCGAAAATAATATTTAATTCGTAGTTCAGTATGTTTACCTTAAGAAGCTTCACGTTAATGGAAAGATGAAGGTCTTTAATAGCGATCCAAGAACGATGAACGGAAATCCCTAGCAACTACTCCTCAAGTGTGAAGCACTCCACTTGTATCCACCAAGAGTACAATGTGATGGAGGAGAAAGAGGTTGAGAGAATTAGTTGCCTCCCTCTTATTCTACTTTAGAATTATGGTTAATTATTTGGGTTAGGCAAATAGGGTTTATAATAGTATATTTATAGGCAAAATTTTCAACTAAAATTTCCATAAAATATTATTTATAACCCTTTAATTGATTATTCTTATTAACCAATTAAATAATAATTAAAACACCTTTTAATCATTAATCCCTTTTCTAAACACATTAGAAAATAATTCTCACTTGTTAATTTCCAAAATTAAATTCTTAATTAATCATATTAGAATTAATTAAATCTCATTTAATCAATTATTAATCTGCTAATTAATTATTTTTTCATAAATAAATAATTACAGCCATTATTAATTAATTCCCCCACCATTAATCATTCTCTTTTATGTGTGACAGTGTTAGGTTCAATATTAAGCCTGGTAGTAGAAAAATATAATAAACCTATTTTATCATTATTTATATAAATTCTCTAATTCTTAAATATTTAATTATAAATTCATATCGATTCTACTCGTGAGGGATACTTCTCACATATCGCGACTATCCGATAAGACAATTCACTGCTAGAATACCAAGAACCTATTCACTGCTTAGGATACTTCTTCCGACAGATGAAGCATTTGCAACTGACAATGTTGAATTTTGTGCTTCATTGGTATTGGATTTTTCTGCATTATCATTTGATATTGTTTCTTGATCAGTTTTCATCATCACTATCATCACTGACCATCTCCGCATTGTCAATTTGAGGCTTTCATGGTATTGCTCCATCTTGCAGTCCTTCAATATTTTAAGCATCATAACACAACATGTATTTATTTTCACAATACTGTTGGTTCTCAGATGTAGACTCTACGTGCTTTACCAACAACATATCCAACAAAAATCCCTTCATCTGCTTTAGCATCGAACTTCCCATGTTGATCAGTTTGATTTCTCTAGATATAACATTTACAGCCAAAGACATGAAGAAAATTTAGAGTTGGTTTCTTATTCTTGAACAATTGGTAGGGAGTCATGCATTTGCTTGATTAACTAGAGAAAATATTCTGAGTGTAGCATGCAGTCTTTACAGCTTTAGCCCAGAAATATGTTGGTAACTTGATTCTTCAAGCATTGTCCTTGCAGCTTCAATAAGTGATCTATTTTTTCTTTCCACTACTCCATTTTGTTGTGGAGTTCTTGCTGCTGAAAACTCATGCAAAATCACATTTTCTTCACAGAATGCTCTCATGACAGAATTCTTGAACTCAGTTCCATTGTCACTCCTGATTCTTCTAACTTTGAAATCAGGATGATTGTTGACTTGCCTTATGTGATTGATGATACTAGCCTCATCTTTAGACTTAAGAAAATATGTCCAAGAGAACTTTGAGAAATCATCTACAATTACTAGGCAAAATCTTTTCCTTGAGATTGACAACACATTGACTGGTCCAAACAAATCCATGTCTAGCAGTTGTAAAGGTTCTTCAATTATTGAGTCAAGCTTCTTTCCGAATGATGCTTTAATTTGCTTTCCCTTTTGGCAAGAATCACACAGTCCATCCTTAGAAAACTCCACTTGAGGAATGCCTCTAACCAGTTCTTTCTTTACAAGTTCATTCATGGTCTTGAAGTTTAGATGGGATAGTTTCTTGTGCCATAGCTAACTTTCATCTTGACTTGCTTTACTGAGAAGACAAGTAACAGATTCTGCATTTGATGAGCTGAAGTCAGGTAATTAGTACACATTTCCTTTTCTCACACCAGTGAGAATCACTTTGTTGCTTCTCTTGTTTGTCACAACACAGGCTTCTGAGGTGAAGGTTACTGAATTGCCTTTATCATACAGCTGGCTGATACTCAACAAATTATGCTTGAGACCATCCACTAAGGCAACCTCCTCAATAATGACATTGTCTTTTGAAATCAAGCCATATCCCACAATATAACCCTTGTTGTCATCTCCAAAAGTAATACTTGGGCCAGCTCTCTCCTTGAACTCTGTGAGGAGGGTAGAATCACCAGTCATGTGTCTTGAACAACCACTATCCAAGTACCACAAATTCTTTCTGTTTCCCTGCACACATTAAAATCAAATCAAGTTGATTTTGGTACCCAAGTTTCCTTGGGTCCTGCCTTGTTAGCTTTCTTTTTCTGTTTCTTAGGTTTGATCTCATTTGACTTGGGGATATCAGATTCATCCTTAGTCATTTGAGTTGGACCTTTGAAACCATTCATTGCAATAGAATTATCATGCACATTTTGATTAACAGGAAATGACATGCTATTAGCAAACATGTTATTCCAGTAGAGCATGCTAAATGGCATTTGAGGTATACTAAATGCAGCATAATAAGGATTGGGTGCAAATTACATATTAGCAAATTGTGCATTCATATTCTTTGTAGACATAGCATTCATAGGCATAGAAGACATGGCATTCATGTTGGGAAAAGAAGGTGGCACATATATGGAAGTAGGCATGGCAGTTTTACACTACCACACTTAACACAGATTTTTCTTGGAGCATACTTATCAGGTGTGTAGTTGTTATTCTTGTTAATCCCTACTTTATAATTTCTATTATTTTTCCTTTTAGCCTGTGTTTTAACCTCAATCTTTTCTAGTCTGTCATTCAATTGCTTGATAGACTGATGACCAACATTCATTTTCTTCTCCTTCCTCACTTGACTAGATTCTCCAGAAATAAAGGTTTTGGAAACTGATCCATATTTTTCATTTAACTTGGCGAGTTTGGCTTTACTCACAGGTTTGCTCACAGCCGACGGATGAGGATAATCCTTTTGGTTATCCGACGGATGACTCTCATCATCTGTCGAGTCCACATCTGTAAACAATCCTTCAACCAAATTGGATTTCAGCTTCTCCTTATTCTTCTTCCAGGATGCATCACAAAAGGACTCAATACCTTGAACTTTGGTGATTTGAGCATGAACATCTCTAGATGTTTTCCATGCCTTAATCACCTCATGTTCTCGTTCAAGCTGCTTCTTCAAGATCTCTTCTTTCTTCAAGGACTCAGTTAATTCATCCTTAGCAATTATACACTCAATTCTCAATTTTTCAAAATCAATAAACTGAGATTCTAGCACATTATTCCTCGCACTTAAAAATAAGTTTTTTTCTTTGATTTTAGCATTTTCCTTAGTAAGAGACTTAAGTGTAACACGCAAATGATATAATTCTATAGACAGGTCATTTATTGTATCATTACACTCAACTTTAGATAAATGTGCCAGGTTAGTGGTGATTACCTGATTACTTAAAGAACTTGTCTCTGTTTCATCAGACTTGGCCATTAGGGTTAGATTGACAAAGCTGACATCCTCATCCTCATCCAGACCATCTGCTGCCCAGTCATTTTCTTGGGTAATGAAAGCCCTTTCCTTTTGTTTGAGCAACTCAATATATTTCTGTTTATAATCCACAGGCTCAAACTTCTTTTTGCTGGAATCTGACTTTCTACACTCACTGGCAAAGTGCCCTGCCAAGCCACATTTGAAATATTTGAATTTTGACGTCTCCACTATGTTTCTATTTGGCTTTAGCTACTCCAAAGTTCTTCTTGAACTTGAGCTTGGCAAATCTTTTGGAAAGAAATGCATGATGTGCATCAATATCCTGCATGTCATCTCGGCTCAAAGAATCTTCATTTTCTGCTACCAGCCCCTTTCCCTTGTTTTCATAGACCTTTGAAGTAGACTCAACAGCTTCTATCTTCATCTCTTTCTCTTTTTCTAACTCAGCAACCAGTGCCATGGGTCATCATTTCTTCTTTCCTCTCTCAATCCTCTCATCTTGCTCTATTTCAAGCTCATAAGTCTTTAGAATGCCATATAGTCTCTCTAGTGTAAACTCCTTGTATTCTTGTGAGTTTCTCAAGGAGACTGTCATTGGTTTCCATTCTTTTAGTAGGGTTCTCAGAAATTTGAGGTTAGAATCTTTAGTTTGGTAGACTCTTCCATGCAGCTTTAGAGCATTTAGTAGGTTTTGAAATCTACTAAAGATATCAGTAAGAGTTTCACCTTCTTCAAAGTGGAAATGCTTATATTGCTGAATTAGTAGCTGCATCTTGTTTTCTCTAACTTGTTAGTGCCATTACAGATAATCTGAATTGTATCCCAAACTTTCTTGGCAGTTTTGCAATTGATGATGTTATCAAATATGTCACCATCAACTCCATTAAACAGAATATTCATGGTCTTCTTGTCCTTCCTGACTTGTTCTATACCAGGATTTGACCATTCATGCCTTGGCTTGGGAACTGATGGCTCATTTCCAGTTGCAGCTCTCATTGGTACATGAGAGCCTCTCTCTATGCAATCTACATAGGCCTCATCTTGAGAAACTAAATGAAAATGCATCTTTACCTTCCAGTGATGGTAATTATCTTTGTCCAGAAAAGGAATCTTGACTCCAACATCCTTCTTGTTCATCTTGCTGTTTGTTGTGATCTTTAAACTCTTTGTTCTTCAAGAGCATGCTCTGATACCAATTGTTAGTCCCTAACAATGTAACAAAAATTACAGAAGGGGGGTTAAATGGAATTCTCGAACCTTTTTTAAAAATATAAAATGTCCTAACTTAAGATATATATATATATATATATATGACAGTGTTTTGATTTGCAAAGTGCGGAATAACAAGTTAAATATGAATCAAAACACAAAGTAGTAAAAACACAAGTCTTTAAAACTTTCTGGTGGATTAGAAAGTATCCACCAGATATATATATATATATATATATATATATATATATATATATATATCGAGAGAACTCTGTGAAGTTTGAATAGCTCACAGCTGCTTACAAAATAAGAACAACTAAACTTATAGAGAAATGCTAAGAATTCAGCTTACAAATGTTTCTCTGAGATTTTACTTGCTTAGTCTTCTTGTTGTTCTAATTGCTACTCTTGGTTTATATATCACCAAGATTACACAGTAATAAGACAAGATAATAAAAACAAAACCTGTCAAGTCTAAGACTATGCTGCTTCATTACTCTGTTCCAGCATCTTTGAATATCTTCATAATAGCATGGAAATGGCAATGATTCTTTATTCTCAAAAACCCAGTTGAATAGGCTTCCACATTCTTTTTGCATACACTCGACGCATGTGACTGTTTATCACTGTCAACAGATATTTGAATTGTTTATCCGTCGGATACATGATCATCTGTCGGGTTGCCTTATTGATCATTCGTCGAGTAGCTTTGTTGATCATCCATCGAGTAGCTATTTGGCACTTGACTTCATTTCATTTATACAGAATTACAAGATATCATTTATGTACAATTAATCAACCTGTTCTGCATATCAAATTAAAGTTAACATGACTTATATACTACTACAGAATCTAAACAAAGGTGTTTGCATAAATGTGCTACATGACTTATTGTTACATAAGCTACTCACTAGATGGATAATAAATCATCATCCGTCGGGACTATATTGAGTCATCCGTCGGGATTATATTCCTTATCCGTTGAGTGCTACACTTTCCACTAAGTTAAATCTACTAAGGTGGGTTGTTAATGAAATCATCAAGTTCACAACATATACACAACACTAATGTTTCCATCTGCATCTCTAATTTGAACAATAAAAACATGGACTCCTTGATTTGTTCCATTAATCTGAAACTGTGAGAAAACTACTGTGTGCCTTGCATGCTACAGATAAAGGTAATTAATTAAAATCTACTCGAACTAGTAGAACATATAAAGTATAAACTAGGAAACAGACACATTAATTTTTAGAAAGATAAGTTCTTACATTAGCAGCACCTCCAATCCAGTACTTCTGAGATGATTCACATGGTGTGTTAACAATAAACTCTCCTGTGTTGGAATCATACGTTGTTACTTTCTTAATACCCATACCTGTAGATAACCACCCAGAAAAGCAAGTGAACAATTTATAAGAGCTCTCATCAATGATAGTGTTGTTTAAAATCATGGATTTATAAGTGACATATTTTAACAAGAAATTAAGGTTCTATTAAAGACCATAAAAAGGTAGTGATTTTGAAGTAAATTAATGAGTGAAATAATCTAAAAAATAAGATAGCTCTAACTTGTTTGAATATCTGTCACACTGCAGTAATATTTTCTAAATAACAAATTTGAGCTAATTTGCTTCTAGATTGATGCAAGTGTAAGAAGATGCATGTGTCTTTAGTTACTAACTATTATATTATCATATATGAATATGGAAAATGAGGAATGATTCAGAGGATGTACAGTTAGTAATTGAAATATTTCAGAAAAATCCAATGCAAGAATCACGAGAATGGCATATGGGATAAGTATAGCACATTGTTTCTATTCAAGCAGACTACAAATGGAAAATACTAAAAAAACTTTACCGAGTAAAACTTATGTTGAGGACGCGAAAGTACAGGCTTTTCATTGTAAGCATTCATAAGCTTCTTTTCAGTTGCACTCAAGTTAATGTCCTCCATATTTGCTATTCGACCCAACATCTTTAATCTTTCCATATATGGTGCAACTGTGTCCAAAGCAAAACCCTTGACCGTTTCTGATTCATCATCAATTATCCTCTGTCCCCGAAAATTTATGTATAAAGGTGAAAATGCAAAGGCTAGTGTAACAACTGAAGTCTTAAGTTGGAGATCTTACCAAAATACTTTCTTGGAAATGTAGTCGCATTTCTTTCGAATAACTTTCTGATAACCTGAAGTACAGAACATAACTCATTCCTTCTCCATCATAATCATTTTGAAATATTGTCACCAGATATAGTGGTATCTGAACACGAAAGATTGGGACAGAATACAAATATCTAAATATTGTTCATATATATATGGATGTAGATTCATGACAATACAGTCAGTTATATAATATGGCAATTTAATACATACATCAAGAGTTTCCATTTTCTAGACTGGAACTTCAGTAATATAATTTATGATGTTTTAAAATTGCTCATTTTTAAGAAGAAAAGGAGAGACTAGGATTCACCAAAATAATATGTTTAATAAATAAATCTAGGAACTAAATAAACCTGAAGTTTCACCATGAGGATTGGAGGAACGTTTCCAGATGACTCAATGACGGGAAGTTCCACAAAGCGTGCAATATGGTCAATCTTTTTTGAGATACAAACACATCAACGCCGAAAGGAGAAAATGGAGCATGATTTGCGGCAGGTTCTTTCTTTTTATCCCTGTCAATAGTTGGGAGTACAATTAAAGTCTTACAGTTTGAGAAACCCATTCGCTAAATTAGAATTCCATACGCCACTACGACTAATATGAGGAAACATATATAGCTTAAACAAGATATATGGTTTGCTCTCACCTTAAATAGTTTTGGCCCCAGACTTTAAAAGTGCTTGCCTCAATAGGTGACCAATGTTAACTACTAGAAAAAGTAGAATAGACATCGGCTAAAAACCGATGTCTATGAACAAAAAAATCTGATGTCTTCGTGGGTGATGTTAAAGACCCCCCATTTTAACATCGATTTTAAACTAATGTTAAAGAAGACGTATAACATCAGTTTTTAAAGATGTTAAATTTCAAATGCATATCTAATCTTCATATATTATAATAATATGATATTTTTATCAATTTATACATATGTGAGATAAGTAAAATATTTTCATTTACCCATTAAACTGATGTTACTAATAACAGTAACAACAGTTTGCAAGATAAATCGATGTAAATATAACTATTGACATCGATTATTTATTTTGAACCGATATCTATTGATGACAACTCGATGTCTATAAAGTTTAATAACATTGGTTTTCTGTTTTAAGATTTTTTTTTTGTAGTATTTAACATTGGTTTTAATCGATGTTACTGATGTCAATCTTCAACTAAATCTGATGTATTAAGCTTTGACAGACATCGTTTTCCACTGTAATGATATATGTACCTATTTTATTAATGCACATTTTAAAAATATAGATACCAAAAATTTGCCAAATCAATGAACCACCAAAACCAATTGCTGCAAAATACTAGTTATCTATAAATCTAATAACCAATATTCAAACATCCGGTACAACAGATTCATCGAATCCAAACATCAAATACTACATATATCCATCCATTTATTCTACTAGAAGAGTATCACAGTACTGCTCAAACTACACATTGCATTTATAAAAGGAACCCAAAACTCTAAAAACTTGGAAGAGCTTGATTTGCCGTCACCCGCAACATATCGTGACAACCTCTCTCTCATCAACTATGACTACTTTTCATTTAATGGAGTCCATGAATACAAAATCCTGGAAAAATATATACCCAGCAAAAGTTTGAATACAATGCCAAAAAAATATAATACTAATGCAGCAAGTAAGCGGATAACTTACCTCTGATACTGGATCTTTCACTAGCAGGATAAGCAAGTAAGCGGATAACTTACCTCTGATAGTATGAGTTCAAAAAAAAACTAAACAAATATTACTTTATTCATAATGAAAAAAAATCAGATCCCAAATGTATTTACTATTTAAAGAGGTTTAAGAATTAACTCAAGAATCCTGAGATGGTAACATACATTCGTTCTACGGGAAGATGTTAAAGTAGAAAATACTATTCATTATCTACTTTCTGCCAACAGAAAACATATTAAAGCATAATTTCATACAATAAAAAGAACGAATTATAAAAACAAAGTTGACAGTTTGAAATCAATAATCAAATAGCTACATTTTATATGCTTTAGGGAGCATGAAACATGAGGATGCCTGAAGCTGTGAGTTGATAATTTAGTACAATTTGCCTTAAAAAGTAGTTTTTCGGATTTTTTTTCCAATTTTAATAACCTGTGAAGACATGCACAGGGTCCGACCCACCCCAAAAACCCCGTCCATGTCAAAATTACTAAAGTATGGAAAATGTTGGCCTAGCAATGGACAAGTGATTTAGGGTCCATTTTCCTGGGATTAAAATGCCTATATTTAAACACAACATGTTAGGTGCTTGTTGGTTTTAATTTAAATTTGGTTTTCGTATTTTGAAGTTTGTATTTAAATAAATCAGCTGTTAAGTCAGGACTGCAGCTAAGGCTTAGTTAGGTGTTTGTTTCCTGTTTTATAGGATCGTGGAGTAGTAGATGAGGAGTAGGAATGTAGTCGCTATTTTGTAGGAACCAGCAACTCTTGTTTCTATTTAAGTACTTCTTGTAATCTCTTTGGCTGAATAAGAAGCTGAGTATCATATTAAGCTCTTCAGATTTATCTACTTGTGTTAAAGAGTTCAAATATATAGTTCTGTTTTTACATTTGGTATCAGAGCTCATATATTCAGAGTACTCTCGAGACAGCACTGTAAGATGGATAACGGGAAAAACAAAGGTGGATCTTTTGGGCTAACTTACCCAATGTTGGCAAAGGGAAATTACACGGCGTGGGCTTTAAAAATGAGAGTGTTTATGCAGGCCCAGGGAGTATGGAATGTGATAGAAGCGCCTGACCCCAAAGATGAGAAGAGTGACAAGATTGCCTTGGCCATGATTTATCAGGGCATACCTGAGGACATGTTATTATCCATCGCTGAAAAGAAAACAGCCAAAGAAGGGTGGGAAGCCACTAAAGTCATGTGCCAGGGAGCTGATCGTGTAAAGAAGGCCAGAGTGCAGACACTTAAGGCGGAGTTCGAGACTTTACGGATGAATGATGGTGAGCAACTTGATGACTTTTATATGAAGATCAATGGTCTGGTGTCTACCATTCGAGCTTTAGGAGAGGAAATGCATGAATCATATGTTGTTAAGAAATTGCTTCGAGCGGTTCCGTCCAGATTTCTCCAAATAGCTTCAACAATCGAGCAGTTTGGAGATTTAGAGAAAATGACAGTTGAAGAGACCGTTGGTTCGCTTCAAGCTCATGAGGAAAGATTGAAAGGGCAGAATGAGACAGCAGGGAGTAAGTTGTTGTTGACAGAGGAGGAGTGGTCCAGGCGTGAGAAAAATGACACTAAACTTTTACTCATACGGGAGGACTGGCTAAAACGTACATGCAACACTGATGGGACTAACAATTGGCGAGGTGGTCGTGGTTTCAAAGGCATGAGTCGAGACAAAAGCACTGTGACGTGTTTCAATTGTAATATGCTTGGGCATTATGCTGCAGATTGCAGGAGGCCTCGTCGAGAAAGAAATCAAAAGTCTGAAGCAAATCTGGTGGAAATCAAAGATGACGAGCCTGCATTATTGTTGTCTGAGCTAGATGAAAGTAAGACACAAATGGTGTTGCTGAACGAGGAGAAAGTAATCCCAAGATTGGAGACAAACCCAATAGCGAAGAGAACGTCACAAGTATGGTACTTGGACAATGGAGCTAGTAATCATATGACCGGAGATAAAACAAAATTCTCGACGCTGGATGAAGGAATAACAGGTGAGGTAAAGTTTGGAGACGGGTCAACCGTGAATATAAAAGGGAAAGGGTCAATCACTTTTTAAGTGTAAAAATGGAGAAGAAAGAATATTTGCTAATGTATTCTATATTCCATGCCTGTGCAACAATATTATAAGTCTTGGACAGATGTCGGAAGAAGGTAACAAGGTGGTAATGCTTGGTGATCTATTGTGGGTTTATGAGAAAGATGGGAGGGCGTTGATGAAAGTTAAGAGGTCTGTGAATCGGCTGTATAAAATTATGCTGGAAGAGTTACCAGGTGCCTGCTTATTTACACAAAATACAAAGATGGAAGAAGAGTCATGGCTATGGTAGTGTCGCCTAGGCCACATCAATTTTAACGCAATGTCCATCATGAAGGAAAATGATATGGTTGTAGGTTTATCCAGATTGCTTCAACGTACTGAAATATGCAAGGGATGTCTCATGGCGAAGCAAACACGGACTCTGTTTCCCTCTCAGTCAAGCTATGCATCTAGCAAAGGGTTAGAGCTGGTCCACGGTGACTTATGCGGACCAATCTCTCCACCGACCCCATCTGGAAATAGGTACTTCTTACTTTTAGTCGATGATTTCAGTCGTATGATGTGGGTTTTCTTTTTGTCAACAAAAGATGAAGCTTTTGAAGGTTTTAAAAGATTTAAAGCACTGGTTGAAACAGAGTCAGACAAGAAAATTAAAACTCTTCGTACTAATAGAGGTGGTGAGTTTTGTTCCCTGGAATTTAAAAAATTCTGTGAAGATGCTGGAATTTTTAGGCAATATACTGCTCCTTATTCTCCACAACAGAATGGTGTGGTGGAACGAAGAAATAGAACAGTTGTAGCCATGGCACGAAGTTTTTTAAAGGAGAAGGGCGTACCGTCAGAATTCTGGGGGGAAGCTGTAAGGCACTTAGTATATGTGCTAAACAGATTGCCTACACGAGCCCTGTCAAGCCACACACCCTATAAAGCTTGGAAAGGGCGTAAACCTGATATCTCTCATCTCAGAGTGTTTGGTTGTTGTGCGTATATGAAGGTACCATCGGTGCATACTCAAAAATTGGATGATCGCAGTCAGTATGTTGTGTACCTTGGACGGGAACCCGGCACAAAAGCCCATCGTCTGTATGACCCAGACAAAAAGAAGGTGTCTGTGAGCAGAGATGTAAAGTTCGTGGAGTCAAAATCGTGGGCTTGGAACATCATGGGCAAAACAAATGAAGCCCATACTCAGTTCTTTACTATCGACACGCCCCATGAACAAAGTTCTAGTGAAGCTAACACAGAGGAGGTTGAAAAACCTGCAACACCAGTTACCCAGACTATATCAGTCCAGTCGAGTGAGGCACTCCCATCAGATGGATCAATATCGACAGGTAGCAGTAGCTCTCAGACATCAGGTGCAAGCAGCAGACCAAAACGTTTCAGAAAGTTGTCTTCAATTTATGGCACGACAGAAGATATAGAGGCAGAGGATGAGTAGTTGTTATTTTTGGGGGTCGAGGAGCCAGTTACATATACTCAGGCCACAAAAGAACAGGCTTGGAATGACGTTATGCGAACCGAAATAGAAGCTATTGAAAGAAACAATACATGGCGGTTAGTCGAGCTTCCCACTGGCCAGAAACCAATAGGTTTAAAATGGGTCTACAAATTAAAGAAAAATATGGAAGGAGACGTGGTGAAACATAAAGCGAGGCTTGTCGTAAAAGGATATGTGCAGAAACAGGGAGTTGACTTTGAGGAGGTATTTGCGCCAGTACCCGTCTTGAAACTGTGCGTTTATTGTTGGCGTTAGCAGCAAAAAACTGCTGGGAAGTCCACCATCTTGAGGTTAAGTCAGCCTTTTTGAATGGTGATCTACAAGAAGATGTATATGTTATGCAACCAGAGGGTTTTGTGCAAACGGGCAAGGAACAGATGGTGTACAAGTTAATGAAAGCGTTGTATGGACTTCGACAGGCTCCACGGGCCTGGTATGCCAAGTTAGACAAGTGTTTGGAAAGTCTGGGCATCACTAAATGCCCATATGAGCATGCAGTATATACGAAGCGGGTAGGCAATGAAACAGTGATAATTGGAGTATATGTAGATGACTTGTTGGTTACAGGAACCGACCTATCACTTATAAAATCGTTTAAGGAACAGATGAGTCATATATTTGATATGAGTGATCTTGGCAGATTGTCTCATTATCTCGGAATAGAAGTGAGCCAAGGAAAGGAGTTCATCGAGCTGAAGCAAACATCACATGCAAAGAAACTGCTAGAGAGGTGTGGTATGGGCGAATGTAAGCCTACGAAATATCCAATGGAGCCAACATTACAGCTGCACAAGGATGTGAATGGAAAACCAGTAGACTCAACTGAGTTTAAAAGTGTTGTGGGAGGTCTGAGATATCTGGTTCATACGCGACCAGATATCTCCTATGCTGTTGGAATTTTAAGCCGTTACATGGAGCGACCCACGGTCATGCACTGGAATGCAGTGAAGCGAATTCTCCGTTATTTGAAAGGTACGCTTGGTTTTGGTCTGATTTATTCAAAGGGAAGTGGAAATAACATATTGTCGGGGTACTCTGATAGTGATCTAGCGGGGCAAATAGATGATAGAAAATCTACTCGGGGAATGGCATTCTATTTAAATGAGAGCTTGATTACATGGGTGTCTCAGAAACAGCGCTGCATAGCTCTATCATCATGTGAAGCAGAATTTATTGCAGCTACAGCGGCTGCTACGAAATTTGCTGGGAAATATTACAGGGGAGAAGGTAGGTCCTGTAGTCTTATACATAGACAACAAGTCAGCGATCGATTTAGCTAAGAATCCTGTGTTTCACGGGAGAAGCAAACACATTGATATACGATACCATTTTATTCGTGAATGTGTTGAGCGGGGTGAGATAAAGGTTGAGCATATTGGAACTGAAAATCAGCGTGCAGATGTGTTGACTAAAGCTATGGCCACTGTCAAGTTCGAGAGGCTACGGGCACTGCTTGGCATGAAGAAGTTGCAGAAACCAAATTTAGATTAAGGGGGTATTTGTTGGTTTTAATTTAAATTTGGTTTTCGTATTTTGAAGTTTGTATTTAAATAAATCAGTTGTTAAGTCAGGACTGCAGCTAAGGCTTAGTTAGGTGTTTGTTTCCTGTTTTATAGGATCGTGGAGTAGTAGATGAGGAGTAGGAATGTAGTCGCTATTTTGTAGGAACTAGCAACTCTTGTTTCTATTTAAGTACTTCTTGTAATCTCTTTGGCTGAATAAGAAGCTGAGTATCATATTAAGCTCTTCAAATTTATCTACTTGTGTTAAAGAGTTCAAATATATAGTTCTGTTTTTACAGTGCTGTATGGACCTAACATACAGCATAGTTTATGGACTCTCTTGAGGACTTTAAATTACTGTATGTTAGGCGCTTAACACGGCATGTAAATTAACAATCAAACTATAAGTCATCGTTTTGTGATTTATCTGAACTTAAAATGAGAACCGCGAGAAACAAAACAAATCAACAAATTTATAATTCTGCAGCAAGTAAAAGTACTCACATTGAACGCAGTGATCACCCCCACAGTGTACCCGGGTTGGAGTGTGATCGAGGCACCGAAATACCATGATTGAAAAGGTCTCACAGACTTGAATCCACTCCTTGCATGTACAAATTTATATTAAGATCATACTAAATTCAGGCATATTTTAAATATGATGTATAGTCTGGTACCTGAGGTTCTATCGAGCTAAATGGTGAGAGCTTTGTTATCGACCCTTTGATGATTAGGACCCCCGAGGTTTCGATACCCTTTATAAAAGGTCATAGACCTGAACTTTGAACTGGGCCAGTAGCCAGGCGATGGTGGCCTAATGTGATGACCAGCAGCATTGCTAAATGTAGCAAACACACTAATATTAATCAGGAGAACAATTGGAATATATGAGAAAGCCATGAATAACACAAGTTAAATTGAGAAAAAGAATATTAAATTAACACAGCATAGGTTATGGACTCTCTTGAAGACTTTAAATTACTATATGTTAGGCGTTTAACACATGTAAATTAACAATCAAACTATAAGTCATAGTTTTGTGATTTATCTTCCCTTCTCTCGTTACAAATTCACTTAAACCATAAAAAACTTGCATGTAATGTGTTTCTTTTTGAAATAATGATAATATACATTAGGATACAAGTAATAATAGAAATTAAAATTTTCGGATAGACCCAGCTCAGTCTGGCCTAGAGGACATTGTCAAGACTTATCTAATATTATTAAGTCTGGCATTGCCAGCCTCAGCCTGGGCTATTATTGTGCATTAGCGCGACACTAGGCAACAAAGTGAAACACGAAGACTGAAAATCTGATGTAGTAAAGTATGTCTTGTAGCAGTGTGGAGTGACCACTACAGATCGACATATGATATATCTACACACATAAAGTCTGCACATACATGCACACACCTATTTTAAGACAAACAGGCATCATCCTACTAGTAGAGCATGGGTGATTCTGTGATAGGTGTAATGTTGGGCAAACTGTGGCATAGTACCGACATATACTCATAATGTTATATCATCTGTAGCAGGCCCGAATTTTCCATTAAACAGTGTTAGAAATCAGATATTAAGGTTCTATACAGGTGTTTGATCCAGAATTACAAAGCGGCAGAAGTAAGACTAAGAGGACATACCATTCTGCCAATCTCAGTGTCCTCATAAAATATCCAGTCATCTTCACAATACATATAGTGAAGAGCACCAGGTCCAGATTCATTATGGTTGACAGGGGTGTGATATGATATATAGATTGGTGCCCCTGTTGACTGAGACCATAGTACTTTCTCTGACTTTGGATCCACTAAATGAATGGTACCATCCAATGTTGCAACTAATGTAGTTGTTTGTTCGCTGCTTTAAGATAGATAAACACGGAATCAGAGAAAAGTCGATTCAAGAAGGAAGAGGAGCAGCAAATATAATTAGATAAATGATGGTTGCAAAATATGATATTGAACTATCATATTCCATGCTATTCTTCAAGTGATGCAACTAAGATGCTCTTAAAATAGATATCTTATGTACTATGACATATATAGTTTCATACATGTGCTAGACAGTAGGAATGAAGACAACTTACTAATCCAAAAATTGCTCCAGATGCACCAACTGCTGGTGCTTTACAGAACCAATAACTCATTGATGTACCTAATTCATAGTAATAATTTAATCAGATAATAGTTGAAGTACTACCAATGTAAGCGAAATGATACATAATTTATCCGTGGTTACCTGCAACTGCAGAGGTGACATAAACTTCCATATATCTTCCACGACAACTAAGTCTCTCCACTGTCGGACCAATAGAGTTTAACGAATAACAATTTATCTGAAAAAAGCAAACTCCTCTTAATACACACACTATAAAATAGTTGCCATATTATAATTGTGTGCACAGATATATAATTAGACCAGGAGATGTCCGATATTTGCATGCAAAAATGAAGATGTCACAAGTCTCCACAGTAGTCCTCTGTCAATCAGACTATTAATCTGCAAGTATATGCAATTTAAATATAGTTAAGGAATTGCATATCAGAAAATAGAAGACTATCTGAGTACAAGCACAAAGTGAACTTATAATATAGGGCCAGCATGAGTACAAGCACAAAGTGAGATAATGGCGTAACAAAAAGAAACAAAAACTATTAAGAAGCTTCGTATGTCTGAGGACTAGGGAAAATATAAACTATATTCAACATGCAACAGAAAACTTAATACTCACACGACATTAACTCCAATGAGCACAGTGGTTAATCCCTTTTACTAAATGCATCTTTTCTCGAGTTTATTTGTGAATTTCCGCTACATCCATAGTTGTTTCTACTCCCTTCTCCACCAAAAAAAATAAGGTAGACGGCCATTTGGCTACCCAAGCATCATTACACCATGGAAGAAAATACATGACATATTTTTGCTAAATCGATCAAAAACCTCAAGACCACAGTTGCTGAAGCAGGGGATGATGCCTATCTACCCATCAGCCGATAAATAACACAAAATAAACACATAAATACACACATATATATACATTAATAATAACTCAGTGAATCTCAGCAACAGACACAAGATTAGCTAAAAACAACACACACGACATATATAATATATTTAAACAATTCAAACAATTACTCAACTTAGAAAAAGATTAACAAGCTCAATTCAAATAATTATTCAACTAATTAAAAAACTAGGGTTCAAACTGAAACCCCCAAAATAAAAATTAGGGTTTCAAGCTTACTTAATTCAAGATTGACCTATGACTTGAGCTTTAAACTCTGATTTGAGCTTTAATTTTCACATATTTAACCTTTAAACCCAATTCAACCTCCGTCCTTTTCAAACTCCGATGAAAAGAGAGAGCAGAGCGAGCAGAGAAAGCAGAAGAACACAAAGAGAGCAGTCGAGAGGGACCAGCGAGCCTTCCGTAGAGCACAATATCAAGAGAGAGAGGGGGAAGTTTTTTTGGAGAGAGAGTTGTTCTTCTAGACTCGAAGAGATGAAAGTTATTCTTTTTCATTTTTAGTTTTAAGTTTTTAGATCTGCATATGTGTAATTTTGATTTCAATTTGTTTAGTGTAAAGTTAAAAAAAGGAGAGGGGAAATGAGTACTTAAAATTTTAG
Source organism: Apium graveolens (assembly GCF_009905375.1). Lineage (NCBI taxonomy): Eukaryota > Viridiplantae > Streptophyta > Magnoliopsida > Apiales > Apiaceae > Apium > Apium graveolens. The sequence continues at coordinate 12,766,301 of NC_133650.1, read as the reverse complement.
AAGATAAAAAACGGGGGGTGTTTTAAGAGGGAATGAAATATTTGGATAAGGAAGGGAAATAGATGGCGTAACGAATCATTTTTTAAAACAAACTTATAACATAAGTTGATATAAAGAAACACTTTTTACATTGGTGATAACATCAATCGATGTCAAAGAGGCGATGTATATTCTACTTTTTCTAGTAGTGTCAGACAGTCTCTTTTCAATAGGACAATAAGGAACCTGAGAACCTGCTATGGGTCTCTACACCGGAGGTCTTGGGGACACTGATTTAGAAGGAAACGTATTAGCACCATAAATTATAGAAACCCTCAAACCATAGATGTTTTAACTTTGCATTAGTCATTAGTGTTATGTAATGTAATTAGTTTATTCTTTACTTACATAAATAAATGGTGGCACCTCATACCAAAACTAAAAATTTTATAAACAAGCATACATCTCAATAGAAAATGCCAGGTAATGTACTCCTCTCGTGGGACCTTAAAAGCCTTCTCAAGCTATATTTATAGTGAAAATTTTTAATTGTTACTTGTCTGAACTTACTTCGAGGTTAATTATTCACTTTTATATTAAGCAATTGTTGTTAAGAATTCCTCTCTTCTTAGTATAAAAAAAATTGTAAGAAAAAACCTTGTAGTATAAAAAAAACAAATCACGAACAATTCAATAAACCTAAAATTCATAAAAGCAACTCACTTATTATTCTTCCGTCCGCGTTTCAAACTCCACCCCTTCATCTTCGAAATCATGCACCCACACTTCTTCTGAAACACCCGGTCCATTAACCGCAGCCATTTTCCTCAACTTATTCCTCATACACTCAAACTCCTTCCCTTCATCCCCTCCTTTGTACTTTATACAAGGTTGTTTGATGTGAATTGAATATCATAAACAACCTTACTATCAATCAATTGAATAAATAATCAAAAAACATGAAAATAGAGATAAAAAATAAGTTGAAAGTAAAATTAGGTTTTAAATAGAAGTACTTGCATACAAGTTTCATCCCAATCGGAACCGAAGCGATTGAGAAGCCTAATCGATTAATTGAGAGTATTTATTTGTGAGTGTATGTATGTTTGAGAGAGAGAGACTATCTGATTAAACTATCTAATTTTTAAACATGAATTGAGAGAGAGGGGGGGGGGGGTAGAGAGAGATTGACGGAGAAGAGAGTGAAAATAAGAAGGATAGAGATAAGACTGATTTTTAAACGAATTATTGAGCGGGCTGGATTTAGTTTTTTGTGCCCTATTTTGGTCAAAATTGTATATGCCGCCTAAATATTTAATCTTATGGTAACACTTATTTTAATATCAATACTAACACTATATATTATGTTACAATAGCAATTTGATCATATCTATGGTAACATCGATTATTCTCTGCTGCAAAGTCAAAAAAAAGTGTTACCTCAGATTAAAATTTAGTGATTTAAGGTAAGAGTTTTACTTGTAACACCAAAAAAAGTGTTGCTACAGGTCAAATATGATGTAGTGTCAGGAGTCCATCAACTGGGAATGGGAATCAAGCAAATTAGTTCATGAGCTAGAATCAGAAAGGGTTCAATTCTTCTCCAGTACCCTATAATAGGAGATGTGGTGTAAAGCATTTTGGGAACTATAATACCAATTTTATATGTTTCTAGTGTGGCAAGAAAGAACATTTTTCCAATACGTTTCAAAGTTTGAATCAGGGGCAGAAACCAACAACTACTTGTTTCAAATGTGAAAAGCTAAGGTATATCTCCAAGAATTGTGCAACACCAAATGTGACCAATAACATACCCAGGATTGCACGTGCTTCATCTCAGGGTAGACTTAGAATTGAAGGACTACAAACCCAACCTAAAGCTAGGACATTCAATTTGTCTATGAAGGATGATGTCCAGAGCTCTGATATGGTTGCAGGTACGCTCCCCATAAACTCCGTAGATGCTAAAATTTTAATTGATTCTGGAGCTACAAGGTCATTTATTTCTAAGGATTTTATTGAAAAACTGCATTGTGAAATATAATTTTTAGACAAAGCGCTAATGATCAAGTGTGTCCGAGGTGTGATATTGAGATAGTAGGACATCATTTCCATGCCACCTTGATACATTTTAAGTTGGGAGAATTTGATGTTAGTCTGGGGATGGATTGGCTATCGGAAAATAAGGCCCAAATTGATTGTAAGAATAGAAAGGTGAGACTTCAGACAGTGGATAAAGAGAAAAAAGTGTTATTTTGGGTGAATAAACAGGAAAAGAAGCTCTTATCGATAGCTTAAGCAAAGAGATTATTGCATCAAAACTGTAAAAAATATTTGGCAAATATAATAGATACTAGTAAGGAGATTCCAGCCCCAGAAGTTGTTCCAATAGTCAATGAATTTCCAGATATATTTCCAAATGATCTACCAGGATTACCTCCCGATAGAGATATTGAGTTTGCTACTGATTTGGCACCAGGGACAGAACCAGTTTCCAAAGCCCCATATCCAAGATCTTTTGGGTAATAGATTTGTAAGACCAAGTGTATCCCCATTGGGTGCACCAGTTTCATTTTTCAAGAATAAAGATGAAAGTATGGGACTATGTATTGATTACCGAGAGGTGAATAAGTTGACCATTAATAAAAAGTACTCATTGCCAAGGATTGACTACATGTTTGACCAACTAAAAGGTGCAGTATGATTTTCTAAGATTGACTTAAGATCTGGATATCAGCAACCGAAGATCAAATGGGAAGATATTCCAAAGACAGCCTTTAGAACCAGATATGGACACTATGAGTTTTTGGTAATGGCATTTGGGTTGACAAACGCACCGGAAGCTTTGATGGATTTGATGAATCGAGTATTCAAAAAGTATTTGGATAAATTTATGATTATATTCATAGATGACATTTTGGTTTACTCAAAGATAGAAATAGAGCATGTTGAACATATAAGGATAGTTTTACAAATATTGTGATGGAAGAAATTGTACGTAAAATTTTCAAAGTGTGAGTTTTGGTTACGAGGAGTACAACTTCTTGGACATGTTATAAGTAATGAAGGAGTGAAAGTAAATCTATTAAAGATTGAAGCCGTAATCAATTGGGAAAGACCAAAGACACTAACAAAAGTAAGAAACCTTATGGGTTTGGATGGTTATTATAGAAGATATGTGTAAAAAATTTGCAAGGATAGATACACCACTAACAAAGCTTATCAGAAAGAATCAGAAATTTGAATGGACGGAGAAGTGCGAGGAAAGTTTCCAAGAATTAAAGAAAAGATTAGTATAAGCACTAGTACTAGTCTTACCAGATGATCAAGGGAACTTTGTGATCTATAGTGATAATTCACACAAAGGTTTGGGATGTGTTCTGATGCAACATGATAAGGTGATAGCTTACGCGTCAAGGCAACTGAAATCATAAAACAGAAGTATCCAACCCATGATCTAGAACTAGAACTTATAGTGTTTGCGTTAAAGATATAGAGGCATTTTTTTTAAAATTCTTGTTCGACAATCCAACCATATGTATGATATTACCTAATAATTTTAGAGATTTCAAATTTTTTAAAAATATTTCAGAATTTATACCGTGTGGTTTTATAATAGCCAAACTGTGGTCAAAATTGGCTCCCTTTAACTAGTCTTGTCGAGAATAATGGTTTTGTTTTTTAAAAAATCTTTTTAAATGATACAACCACACAGATCTTAATATCAATCAATTTTAGTGATGTATTATTTGTTTAAAAAAAATTCATATTTATATGGTGTGGTTTTATAATAGTCAAACTACGATCAAAACATGTAACATTTAACTAGTTTAGTACACACTTCCTGAACTTTCTTCAATCTCAGACGAAGCAAACTTTGATAATGCATCTGCCTTAACATTTTCTTCCCTTGGAATGTGTTCAACATGGCATTCATTAAATTGGGTCATCACAGCCCTTACTAGGCGTACATACTTAGCCATCGTATCATCCGTTGCCTCAAATTCTCCCTTTACCTGGGATATGATCATCTTCGAGTCTCCACGGACCTTTAAGTTTTTGACTCTAAGTGTCCCAGCTAGACCAAGGCCAGCTATCAGGGCTTCATATTCTGCCTCATTATTTGTGTTTGGGAAGTCTAGCTTCATAGCTTACTCAATCAAGAACCCATTAGGGCTTTGCAAAACCAACCCTGCTCCACTGGAGTTTGTTTTTGATGCTCCATCAAAATAGAGAACCCAATATTCTTTCTCATCCTTCTCTTTGCCCCCATTATCGACTCCCTTGTCTTGAGGTATGTCATCTTCCTGCCCCCCGACTTCTTGGTTGGGTATAGTACATTCCACCACGAAGTCAGCTAGTGCCTGGGCTTCTATTGCCGTACGTGGCTTATACTTGAGATCGAACTCTCCCAACTCTATTGCCCACTTAATCAATCTCCCACTTGCCTTGGGACTGTGAATGATATTTCTCAGTGGCTGATTTGTCAGCACCTCAATCTGATGAGCCTGAAAGTATGGACGCAGTTTTCTCGAAGCCATTACCAAGGCTAGAGCAAACTTCTCAATAGTTGAATAATTCAATTCAGCACCATGCAAAATTTTGCTGACATAGTATACGGGTTTCTGGACTTTCAGTTCCTCCTTAACCAACACCGCGCTCAAGGCGCTTTCTGAAACAGCCAAGTACAAGAATAAAACTTCATTCAGAACTGGCTTGGCCAACAACGGGGCTTGGGCCATGTACTTCTTTAACTCTTCAAATGCCTTCTGGTTTTCCTCACTCCATACAAAGTCTTTGATGTTCTTTAGTGACTTGAAAAATGACAAGCACTTATCTCCTAACTTGGAGATGAATCGTCCTAGCGCAGCAACCCTTCCTGTGAGCTTCTGAACATCCTTGATAGTTCTTGGTGGTTCCATGTCCAGGATCGCCTTAAATTTATCGGGGTTAGCCTCAATTCCCCTTTTTGAGACCATCAATCCCAAGAATTTTCCAGATCCTACTCCGAAAGCACACTTCGTAGGATTCAACATCATCTTGTGGTACCTCAGGACCTCAAAAGCTTCCCTCAAATGGGTTATGTGATCAGTCTTTACTAGACTATTGACTAACATGTCATCAACATAGACTTCCATAGTCTTACCGATAAGATCCTTAAAAATTTTGTTTACCAACCTTTGATAGGTGGCTCCTGCATTCTTGAGACCAAACGCCATAACAAGATAACAATAAACACCAAAGTCAGTGATGAATGATACCTTTGGAATGTCATCCTTATGCATTTTGATCTGGTTGTATCCGCTAAATCCATCCATGAAACTCAGCATCTCATGTCCAGCAGTGGCATCAATCAAAGTATCAATCCCCGGCAACGGAAAACAGTCTTTAGGGCATGCATCATTCAGGTCAGTAAAGTCTATACACATCCTCCACTTTCCATTAGCCTTCTTTACCATTACCGGGTTTGCTAACCATTCCGGAAATTGAATCTCCTTAATAAAACCAGCCTCTAAGAGCTTTTCTACCTCCTGTCTTATAGCTTCTTGTCTTTCCGGAGCAAAATTTCTTTTCTTTTGTTTCACGGTTTTCGGGCTTGGATCCACGTTTAACTTGTGAGTAATCAGTTCCGGGTCTATGCCTGGCATATCAGCTGCTGACCATGCAAACACATCACTGTTTTCTTGCAAAAATTTCATCAACTTCCCTCTAAGGGGCTCCTCTAATGTGGCTCCAATGAAAGTCATCCTCTTAGGATTCTTGGGGTCTAAAGGAATCGAAACCAAATCTTCTGCTGGCTTTCCTCTCTTCTCGTCATTTTCTCTGACATCCATATCTTCAATAGGAAGAACCTGCCCCCCGACTCCATCTGCCCTCAAAGAGGCCACATAACAGCTTCTAGCCATTTTTTGATCTCCTCTCTCTTCTCCAATCCCGTTTCGGGTGGGAAACTTCATAACTGAATGGTAGGAAGAGGGGACCGCCTTGAAGGCATGTATCCCTGTTCTCCCCATGATAGCATTATAAGTTGAACTAGCCTTTACCACCACGAAATCCAACATCTGCGTTGCTTGCCTTGGTTCCGTACCTATGGTTGTTGGCAATTTGATTATCCCTTCTACAGGACATTCTACTCCAGCAAATCCATATATCGGCATGTCGGTTGGTGTCAACTGGGAGTCGTTATACCCCATCCTTAAAAAGGCGTCGTGGAGCAAGATATCCACAGAAGCACCATTATCCACAAGGATCCTCTTGACCGGGCTGTTTCCTATTATCGGTGTTATGACCAATGGGTCGTCATGAGGAAACTTGACACCCTCTAGGTCAGAATCATCAAAAGTCAATGTTACTTCTGTCCTGGCCCTTTTCGGGGCTTCTCCAACAATATGCATAACCTCTCTAGTATATGCCTTTCTGGAATTTTTGGACAATCCAGCAGCAGTTGGACCTCCAAAGTTCATGTTTATCACAGGCCCTCGAGGTCTCGGCCCTCCATAAATGGTGTTTATAACTGGTCCTCTAGGCTGGGGGTTTCGCCCCTGATTGTCTTGGTCCCTCCTACGATCTTCAAAGTTCTTCCTTCCACTATTATTCCTGTCCCCTCCTTCTCCGGTATACTTGTTCAATCTCCCTTTTAGAATCAAAAACTCAATTTCGTCCTTCAATTGCCTGCACTCATCAGTATCATGGCGAACATCTTTGTGGAATCTGCAATATTTGCTCTTATCTAGCTTGGCTGGATCAGCTTTCAAGGGCTTAGGCCAACGAACATCTCGATCTTTCTCAATCTCCATCAAGATCTGGCTTCTAGGAGCATTCAGTTTAGCGTATTCGGTGAACTTTTGCCCAGGTCCTCCCTTCTTGGGGGTTGAATCAGGATTTTGTTCGGTTCTAGGATACTTGTCCTTAGCGATATACTCCAAATCAGTTTTTCGCTTCTTGCCTCCAGTGGGCTCATTACTTACTACGGTCTTCCTCATGCTTTCTTCAACCTTGATATACTTCCCTGCCCTCTCTTGGAGCTGCAACATGCTTTCAGGGGGACGTTTGGCCAAGGACATCTTGAAAAACTCATCCCTAGTTCCTTGTTGCAGTGCTATCATAGCTACCTTATCATCAAGGTCTGGGACTTTTAAAGCCTCCTTTGTAAAACGATTCAGGTAATCTCTCAAAGACTCCTTAGCTCCCTGCACAATACTCATAAGAGATGCTGAACTTTTCTCATGGACTCTCCCACTAATGAACTGCTTAATAAAAGCCTGGCTTAACTCTCTGAACGATCCAATAGAGTTTGGGGGCAAGCGGCTGTACCATCTTTGAGCCATACCCGACAGGGTTTGAGGGAATGCCCGACACTTTATAGCATCATTCACGGATTGCAGCAGCAGTGCATTAGAGAATGTCCTAACATGATTAGCGGGGTCTCCCGTGCCATCATAGGCTTTGATAGTGGGCATCTTGAACTTTCTTGAGATATGGGCATTCATTATCTCTTCTGTGAAGGGTAGAGTTGGATCATCAGGATCTCCAAGGGGAAGAAGATTGCTTGGATCAGTTCTTGGGACAACAACCATTCTTCGTACCGGACCATCCAGGTCTATGATAGGAGGAGGATTTCTCCCCCTAGGAGGTATCTGGGGTCTGGTGGCCTAGTGAGCTTCCAAGTCACGCCTCAGCCTTTGGATCTCAGCCTCATGAGCCCTGATCCTCTCCTGCACTTCTTGGGGATTCGCCCCTTGGGTGCTTTGAGGGCTTGCCTTCTATCAGCCATCGACTCTTTTCCAGGACGCCTTCTTCTTGGGGCCACTTCATCATCTGAAGATTCGGAGTCTCTCTCATCAGTGTAAGGACCAGAAAATTCCCGATCCTCGGGGATAGGAGCCAAACCTCTTATATAGGGGGTGATTTCCCTCGTGCTTCGCTTCGCCCAGCATGTCCACTTCCACCAACCTCGGGGTAAAGGGGCATCCCATAAGGGGGGTTAGTAGTAACAACAGTTGAATATTCATACCCGACGGGTCGAGAAGTCACAGGTACATGTACTTGTTGAACATGAGGATTCGTACCTTGAATATTCAGGGGAGTCGTCCCTTGTGGCTGAGGTTGAGTTGCCCCTATCTGGGCTTCCCCTTGAGTAGATGCGTAAGTTGAGTGAGGAGGAATCTCCACAGTTGACGAGATCACCTGGGTTGTCCCTGATGGTGTTCCTTCCTCCAGAGCTCTAATTGTTCTCCGTGTTCTCGCCATTGTTGTCGTTGTGCTTTCCCACAGACGGCGCCAAATGTTATGGATTAAAACTAGTATATATAATTGTTGTATTTAGTACTAAGGAACGTGAGCTTCAAGGCTCGATTTGACTGCTCTTGTGTTTCGTGACTCAATCTGCCTTAACAAGATGCCTACGTACCTTGCTGGTTGCCAAGGATCAATTCAAAAAACGTAGTTCTGATTTGTGGGGTGAGGCCCCTTATATAGATGTTGGGAGTCCTTGAATTGGACTTAGTATAGGAGACTTGGTGGGCAAGTCTCATAATTAGAATGGACTTTGGAGTCCTAGATAGTAGGAAACTGATTCCTTATCCTTTTAGGTCCCCTTGAGGCTAATCTATAAGGATTTATATCCTTATCGGGACTCTTCTCAATAGCTGATTTTTCTTTTATTAATTAATTACGAAATTAATTAATAATCAGGGCTTTTGGGCCTTTTTTATTCCATCAGGCCTGATCTGGTCCATCAGGCTTAACCTTTCCGGTCTGAGTATCATATATCTTTTTATTGGGCCTAGCAGCCCATACCCTGCAGTATTTAATTATACTGCCATAATTTATTTATCCCTATCAACACGGGTTCACATTACGTAGTCTTGTTCAGGGTGGTGATTCTATTTTTTTCAAATTTTTGTTGAACAATCCAACCGTACATGATGATACCTACTAATTTTAGAGATGTCTAAATATTTTTAAAAAATTTAGATTTTATATCATGTATTTTTATAATAGTCGAATTAAGGTCAACACAGGTTCCTACAACCAAATCTTGTCCCGAGTGATGTTTCTATTTTTTTAAAATTTTTGTTCAACGATCCAACCGTACAAATGATGATACTTACTAATTTTAGAGATGTCTAATTTTTTTAAAAATATATATATTTATATCGTATGTTTTTATAATAGTCAAATTACGGTCAACGCGGGTTCCTCTAACCAAGTCTTTCCCCGAGTGGTGATTTTTGTTCAACGATCCAACCGTGCGGATGATGATACCTACTAATTTTAGAGATTTGTAATTTTTTTAAAAAAATAGATTTTATAGCATGTGTTTTATAAATAGTCAAATTCCGGTCAACATGGGTTCCTATTACCAACTCTTGTCCCGAATGGTAATTCGATTTTTTTAAAATTCTGGTTCAATGATCCAACCATACGGATGATGTTATCTACTAATTTTAGAGATGTGTAATTTTTTTAAAAAAAATTAGATTTTATATCATGTGTTTTTATTATAATCAAATTATGGTCAACACGGATTCCTATAAACAAGCCTTGTCCCTGGTGGTGATTCAATTTTTTTAAATGACTTTTTGATAATCCAACCGTATAGATGATATTAAATAGCCTTCTAGTGGTGGGAAAAATAATAAAAAAATATAATGCCCGATTTGTGTCGTATCATAACAAAAAATGATGTAGTAAATATATTAAAAAAGAAAATTTTGTATAAAAATATAGGCAGCATATTCCCCCCAAATGAAAATATAGGCGGTATATTCCCCCCTAAAATTGTTAAGACCTATTTTTATTTCGTAATAAGTCCATTTTTTATATTTAACTATTTCTATTTATTTAATATTTATTTTCTAAATGTTTAACCTATATATTAGGTTTTTTGACAGATTTTGAAAAAATGGTTAAAAATAATAAAAATATGATTTTAATTTTTTATAATTATCTAGCCAATTGTTTAAGTATATAGTATTTTTCGTGGAATTTTTAAAACTTTCTAGCTATTTTATATTGATTTTTAATTAGTTTTTAATTTAATAAATAGAAAATAGAAAATAGAAAATCAGCCCCTTAGCTGGTTAAATGGCAGAAGAATATTGGCTGATGAATGCATCACGCGGATCACCCCTTTCACTTTTAATCTGGACCATCTAATCCGTTTAAAGAAGCACAATTTGGGGTCAAATGTTGACCCTTGGTTCATATACCTGTTTACAAACCCATTGTTAGAATCAAGTTCTTCCCCCTTTCCTAAATTCGAGATTCTCTTTTCAAACCCAAACAGGCCACCATTCAGTTTGATCTGATTGTTTACGGTGAAGCCCCTCTCAAACCGACATCGAGAAGAGGACCCGTTCGAGGAAAATGGGCTCATAACCGCTTTCTCCACCTCGTCACTCGAACTGGGATTATTGGAACCGGTGGAGATGAGGTCGGTCGATGGCGCGACGCGGTGTGTTACGGTGGATGGAGGTTTGGTGGTGGACGGAAACTTGTTGATGATAACGGAAAGGTTGAGCAGCTCGAAAAGATTTTGAAAGTTGTTCATGTTGAAAAGGCGGTTGAAGAAGCAAAGGTCGAGACAGTAGCGAAGAATGATGAAGAGAAGAGCGAAAAGCAAGGTGCTTTTCTTGTTACCTAGAACTAATCACACTAGCACAAACTTTACAGTTTTTTGTATAATGTTGCTTTGTGTGTATTTTTGTAGATTCCTAAACTCCCTATTATTTGTTTGCTATCTTTTACTTGGTATTAGTTTGCGTATAGTAATGCACACTGTTAGAATTCTGACGGCTGCTGCGATTACTCATGTGCTGCATAATAAGCAGGAGTTTCCGTTGGTTAGGGGAGTAGAGTGTATTTTGGTACTTTCGGTTGGGAATTAGTTTGAGTACGTTCTTGTTTTTGTTACTTTCAAACTGTAGTTCTTACATACTTTTATTATTAATTTATTATATTAAAAAGAAAGCTGCAGTTTAATAAATGATGAAATTGTCGAGATTTACTTACTGAATTCATGATCTTAAACATACAAAAAGATTAGGGAATAGTTTATTCAGTGCGGAGGTTTACTCCAAAGACATGTTCTTATTAAATTCAAATTGCAGGAGTGGATTAAAAATCAAATGGATTGCACCAAGTGGAGGACGTGACCGTCCTGATCCTGCCACGAAAGAATGGTTTCTAGTAAGCTATTTCCTTCAAAATATGATTAATTGCATAAATTTGCAGCTTGTGATAATTACCCATGTTCTCGATCGCCACTAAAATGTTACTTCTTCACACTTCCTTCCGAGTAAGGCTATTTGTGATTCCTGAGTTCAGAAAACACAAAACCCCTCTAGTTTTGCATAGTAAATACCTCTGGAAGGTGGCACTTTTGTGGTGTTGATAACATCTGCTGCATGATCAATTTTAGGACAACACATATGTGGCCAAGTGGCAAGCGTGTCTTAATATATAAAGAATATCAAGGTGGCATGTCTACAAGCGACACGGATCAGGCCACCTTGTCAGGTTTGGTCATGTCAGCCATGAAATTTTGAGTTGATTTTTTATGTATATGATATGAAATCTGAATAAACAGAGCAGGTTTAGATACTATATCATTATATTCATCAGCATCATGTGATACTTAATTTGCAACCAACAAGACGATACAATTTTGTAAGCAGTTGCTGATTTTGATGAGAATATTTGCCAGTGAATTTAGCTTGTGAATTCTGATTTCGACTTGGACTTGTCCGTTCCTGTGTGTTCATTTATGATTCGGTTTTTGAATTAATTTTTCCTGGACTGCAATTTATTTATGATTTGGTTTTATTAATTTAAGTTAATTTATGATTTGGTTTTATTAATTTAAGTTAATTTATTATTTGGTTTTATTAATTTTTGGAACCAAACTAAAAATGCTAGATTGTTTATTAAGCTAAGTTTCTGTTATATTAAGGGAAGATACTTTAGTGTGCTGTTCTTTTTTTTTCTCCCTACTCTGTTTTTACTTGGCTGTTTATTGAAAATAGATGTTCAGCTCTACCCTTTGGTTTTACTTTTTTGTAACAAAAGGGGCTTGTAGATGCTGGTGTCACAAAAATTCCTCGAATGTTTGTGCATAAAGAAGCCCACCTTCATCAAACACCAGGGTCCGAAGAGTTCACTTTCCCTAACATTGATTTCAAATGTATTGATTGTGATGCAACTTTACGCAGTAAAGTTATTGAAGAGTTAGAGATGCTTGTCTAAACTGGGGCTTTTTCCAAGTTATCAATTATACTTTACCGGAACCTGTGATGGATGAAATGATAGAAGGGGTTGGTAAGTTTCATGAACAGGACAGTGAGCTGAAGAAGCCATTCTCTATTCACGTGATTTTACAAAAAAGTTTCTTTATTATAGCAATTTCGATTTGTACAAAGGACTTGCTGCTAATTGGGGAGATACCATTTTCTGCAATACGTCTCGAGAGTCTCCTGAATCGGAAAAAATACCAGTAGTGTGCAGGTATACACTTTGTTTTTGCTGTTAAAGACAATGCATACAGTAGATCTAGACTAGATATATTAGAAAGACATATTGGCATATTTCATGTAGATCCGATATTGAGCATCATAATGTTGTGAGATTTGCACATTGATCTGATTTAATTATATGTTGATGATGGCTTTGCTTTGAAATTATGTCTTTTACTCTTGATGTTCAGTGATATTATGATTACTCTGTTGGAACTGATCTCCGAGGCTCTTGGCCTTGCTCCGTATCACTTAAAAGATATGGCTTGCACTGAAGGGCTATTCCAAATTGGCCATTACTACCCTGCATGTCCTGAACCCGAACTTACTCTAGCCATTAAAAACCACTCTGATAGTGGTTTCATTACCATTACTACTATCATATTATAAATCCTGCTTACTTCTGCAGCAATGATTAGATATGCACAGCGTATTCAAATTACGAAAGAAGTGAATTTATAACATGTAATAATATGTTAAATTTCTGTATGCAGCTCATAACCAATGACAAATTCAAGAGTGTGAATCACAGAGTACTGGCACCAAAAATTGGACCAAGAATATCAGTAGCAAGTTTCTTTAAAACACATTTTCGAGAAGAAATAGCTTCAAGGTCGTATGGCCCAATCAAGGAGTTGCTATCAAAAATAAACCTGTCGTGCAATAGGGAGACTACTGTTAAAGAGTTCATCACACACTAATTTTCTGCTGATTAGTTTTGCATGTTTTTAATTTTTTGTTATCAGATGGTGAATCTTGTTATTCTTATTCTGTTTATTTTTATTTTCTAGGCTAAAGTTCCATTTAGCTTCCTTGCATCAACATCGCCTCGGGGTCTGTTTTTAAAAGGTGTTCATTCGCAGATGTACCACGGTTTCCCGTGATCAAGAGGAAAACGGTACTACAGTCATTCAAGGCACTTAAGGCGCAACTTCTTAGTGACTCAGTTCTTTGGTATCTTTGTTCGTTTGAAGAAAGATTTGATGTATTTTTGGTGTTTTAAATTTAGAATTGGATGTATGTATTTTAGTATTTTTTGTATATTTAAAACTTGTTGGATTCCTGATATGGCCATTTTTTTTTGGATGCCACTTATAGCAGGTATCATGTAAAAACAGGCCAATTATGGCCAAATTTTTATGCTTTCTAGAGTTGCATATTCCATAGTATGATGTTGCATATTGCTTTTCACTGTGTTATATTTGATTATAATACTGTTGTAATTTAAAAAATGGTGTTGCATAATGTGGTATATACTGTTGCAATTGAATGAAAATAGTGTTGCATATGCATCAAAATAGTGTTGCATAAACAATGTGGGCCCCACATATGATGTGGCAAAATTGTTCGACTGCTGACGTGGCATTGTGGGCCCCATATGCTGATGTGACATTATGGTCCCCAAAGCTGACGTGGCAGGATGGGACCCAGTTGACGTGGTGTGCTAACGTGGCATGCTGATGTGGCTCTGGGACCCCCTGTTGCTGACGTGGCATCTGATGTGTCAGTTGCCACGTAGGACCATGTGTACTATCCTATCAGGTCTAATGCAACACTTTCTGCTGTTGTCAATAGGTGATTTACTGTTGCAAAATCCATCTGATGCAATACTTAGTATTGCACAAAATATTGCATTAGGTGTCTACGGCCACTTCCACATTGGCAACCACCCCTTGGTGTTGCCTATTACCTTATGCAACCCCATTTGGGCCTTATGCAACTGTATAGTAGGGGTTGCCTATGTGCACTTATGGCGTAGTGAAACTAAATCTCCCGGTTGATGTCATTTTAAAAAATGGACATGATCACTGTTTGTTAAAACCGAAATGAAAATATTTTTCTCTTAACATAGTCCATTCAGTGTCTGCCAAAAACTTCTAGTAGCCATTATTTTTAATAAACCACATTTATTTGATAAAACAATACTCACCATGTCATGAATTTAACATTTCAAAGTTCGTTCCACCAAAATTAAATTGATTTCCCAAAATTGAATTTGGATTATCAATATCACAGTCGATACTTACAGAGAAATATGGTTTATTCTCAATTTTCAGGTTGGTTCATTATTTTGACTTGATTAAATTTAAGACATATCTCAAATAAATCATCCATATCTCAATTTCAATTTGTCCACTCTATTTTGAGTGTCACAAAATTTCTGATATGATATCGTCATTTCCAAATAATCATATTCAATATGTATGATACATCAACATCCTTTATCTCAACCATAAATCTCGGTTCACTCATAATTAAGTGATTTGATATTTCATCGTATATTTCAACGATGATTCTATATCATCTCGAAATAATTAAATTCCCAGCTTCATATAAACTACAAGTGGACATCGAACACTACGCCGTAGATGGCCTATCGCAATAGTTTGATCATCAGTGTTACAAACTAATGTTACATTAGCTATGTTTATCTTCATCTACCGCAACATTACATATTTGATGTTACTATAGCCTTCCGAACATGTTACTATAGATAGAAATCGTTACATCATGGAACATGTGTGAAATTATGTTACCATAGGGTATTTACCAATAAAATATTATCATATAAAAAATAACTAAATTCACATCTAATTATTTGTGCCTTAATTAATTAACTTTATAATATATTTAAGTAATAAATTAAAAATATAATTTTAATCAAATACGTTAATATTTTTTTTTGTTTTAAATATTAAAGTAAATATATATTTTTCTAATATATAATTTTTTTTCTTTTAAATTAATAAAACATAAATAATCCTATTATTTGATTTTAAAAATAACTAATTTCATAAAATTAATTTATTGGTTGAATTTATAAATTATAGAAAGTGATAATGTTTTTACATAATAAATAATTTGATTATAATTTATAATAAATAATTCATTTAAAAAAAAGAAAATTAAAATACCAAAGAAGAAGAGTTAAATTGTATAGGCGGGCTAAAATTTGGGCCAAAAATTGGAAGAAGCGGCAAATTTTCCAGACAGGCCGGTTAAAATTTTGGATAAGTTACAACCCCTCTCTAACTATTCTCTACCACTTCATCTCCCTCTCTAGCTGGTTCTCTCTCAACTCTCTGCATTGTTCTCTACATCTCTCTTAGCTTTAATGATATGCTAAAGTCGATTTCATTCAAGTAAGAGCTAAACTTTCGCACATTGATGGATATGGGGCTGCTCGAACCAATTCGAGTTTCAGAAAAAACTAGGGTTTTCAAGTTTGAATCGGGGTTTTTTCTTTTTTTTTTTTCGATTTTTTCTTCAATTAACTGGTTTTATCTGTTTGTTTAGTTTGGTTTGCTTTGGGTTCTAATTGAATTTCTGAGCTCGGGATTAGGTTTCCCTCTCTAATTGTGTTTAGTTTGGATGTTTAAATTTCTGCAAAGCGTGGTAGCCGGATCTGGAGGCGGCCTTATTCTTCTGCTTGGGGCTCCTGGCTTCATTCTCGTGCAACATCCAAGGTTATGTCCATTCATTTTATCTCTGCTTCACTGCTTCATTATTAAGCATCAAGCATTTGTAATTATTCAACACCATGGCTCTTGAAAATGTTCATTTGTTCAAGGTTTATTTCTACAGGTGTTCACACAAACAGTTTAATACACAAGTATAATAACTAAAACTCTTTTATCTGTTTTATCTTTCGCACTGTGTATATTGTAGTTAGTTAGCTATAGACAGTAATTGTTGAGTTTGTAGTGAATTATTGAATTACCTGTAGACTCCAGACTTTGATTAATATATTTTTGATATAACACCTGTTGCGACTTGGAGTGTGAAAACTAAGATTGACATTGTATTGTCCGTAAATATTGGACTCTGATATTGGCATGTCTCTGATGAATCAGTATCTCTTGCAGGGACTTACTGAGAAATTCAAGGAGAAGGACACTACATACATGAGTTCATTCTCCACATTTAGAGCTACAAATTATTAGAATTAATGAGTACAACAGTCACATAGAGAACTATGTGTCAATTCCCACTGACAGGCCTGCAGCTATGCATACACAACATGAAGAAATTCCAAGCTCAACTTAACACGTAACTTCGGTGGATTTGAATTTACAAGTTTTATTTTGCAATGAAATTATGGTTTAGAAAATATTACATGAAACTACTATAGAACTTGTTAACAGTCAGTTGTGAGTGGTTTTTGTGTTAAGCTGGTGTTAAAATTATAGTTTTCGTTTGAGCTTCTGTTGAAAGTGCTAATCATTTTAATAAAAATGTTAAAGACTTGTTTCTGGTAGTGATGCCATAGGCTAGAAATATTTTAGAGCTGTTGGTTTAACTTTATAATCACTACATTTGAGATATTATTAGTGTTAGATCAGAAAGCTGTGTGTGGTTACTGCTCAAGACATATTACTGTTAGTACTTTTACACTTTCAATTATTAGCAGGCAGAATAAGCAGTCTGCCTTAATGGAATATACATGTTCCAGGAAAAGTGCATTTTTTTTATGTCTGAGTAACAAAATTAAAGGGATAAATATCTTTCTGTGAGTCTTATTGTTGTCTCTAGAACAGAGCACACTTCTGAATAACATTTGAGGTTGCGTTTGGGCCAATTTTAGTGGATACAATTAAAGGGAACTGGACTCTTATTTCCATGTATTGGTGATTGGTTATATAATTTATGTGATGGTGATGGTAAAGCATTTGCATCTAAAAGCTCTGTTAAAACAGAACATTTCTGCTACATTACAAAGAGTAATCATGCAATAAGAAGTTTATTTTGAACTTACTGAAATCTAGCTAAAACCTAGAGTCCCCCAAGTTGTGGTGGTCAATAGTATTGCTGATTGATAGGGAATAAAATGCATCTGTGAGAATGATTGAGATCTTCACTGATACAATAAGCTTAAATGATATTAGGATGGTTGTCAATTTTAGCTTATATATACATTGCTCATTTGATAATATACGTCTAGTGGTTTTAATCCATGATTCTTGCACTGTTTGCAATTTTCTTAATTTCACAGGTCCCCGAGATCCTCATAATGCTCATAATTACTAGGTGTTTAGAAACTCATATTTTGCCTTCTTTTTTTGAGGACATCTATCTAACCTATTGCATATGATTTTTCTTCTTCTATCATCAGGATAGTCTTAATTTTTAAGCCAACTTACATGCAGGTTGTTTGGCAAGACAATGTCGACCCTGACAAGTTATCCATATTAGAATTTGATACAAATTTTAGGCAAATTAGTCTAACCTAATTTAATTATAATAAGATATTGATAAAAAATGATTAAAATTAGATAAGGTCCATATTTAGAGCTACAAATTATTAGAATTAATGAGTACAGCAGTCACATAGAGAACTATGTGTCAATTCCCAGTGACAGGCCTACAGCTGTGCATACACAACATGAAGAAATTCCAAGCTCAACTTAACACGTAATTTCAGTGGATTGTAATTTACAAGTTTTATTTTGCAATGAAATTATGGTTTAGAAAATATTACATGAAACTACTATAGAACTTGTTAACAGTCAGTTGTGAGTGGTTTTTGTGTTAAGCTGGTGTTAAAATTATAGTTTTCGTTTGAGCTTGTGTTGAAAGTGCTAATCAGTTTAATAAAAATGTTAAAGACTTGTTTCTGGTAGTGATGCCATAGGCTAGAAATATTTTAGAGCTGTTGGTTTAACTTTATAATCACAACATTTGAGATATTATTAGTGTTAGATCAGAAAGCTGTGTGTGGTTACTGCTCAAGACATATTACTGTTAGTACTTTTACACTTTCAATTATTAGCAGGCAGAATAAGCAGTCTGCCTTAATGGAATACACATGTTCCAGGAAAAGTGCATTTTTTTTATGTCTGAGTAACAAAATTAAAGGGATAAATATCTTTCTGTGAGTCTTATTGTTGTCTCTAGAACATAGCACACTTCTGAATAACATTTGAGGTTACGTTTGGGCCAATTTTAGTGGATACAATTAAAGGGAACTGGACTCTTATTTCCCTGTATTGGTGTTTGGTTATATAATTTATGTGATGGTGATGGTAAAGCATTTGCATCTAAAAGCTCTGTTAAAACAGAACATTTCTGCTACATTACAAAGAGTAATCATGCAATAAGAAGTTTATTTTGAACTTACTGAAATCTAGCTAAAACCTAGAGTCCCCCAAGTTGTGGTGGTCAACAGTATTGCTCATTGATAGGGAATAAAATGCATCTGTGAGAATGATTGAGATCTTCACTGATACAATAAGATTAAATGATATTAGGATGGTTGTCAATTTTAGCTTATATATACATTGCTCATTTGATAATATACGTCTAGTGGTTTTAATCCATGATTCTTGCACTGTTTGTAATTTTCTTAATTTCACACGTCCCCAAGATCTTCATAATGCTCATAATTACCAGGTGTTTAGAAACTCATATTTTGCCTTCTTTTTTTAGGACATCTATCTAACCTATTGCATATGATTTTTCTTCTTCTATCATGAGGATAGTCTTAATTTTTAAGCCAACTTACATGCAGGTTGTTTGGCAAGACAATGTCGACCCTGACAAGTTATCCATATTAGAATTTGATCCAAATTTTAGGCAAATTAGTCTAACCTAATTTGAAATCCTATTCCTTATGTAATTTTAATCATTTTTTATCAATATCTTATTATAATTATTATTCTAAAACTTAAAGGGATATTACATAAACAATTAGCAATGAAGGTCCAAAATAAATCCTAAAGTTCGAATAACTTGAAATTGGATCTCCCTACTTAATTGGACATAAAAAATAAAATTATAGTCCAAATGAATAGCAAGTAATGGAATTCACAAATCTATGTTCAAAACAAAATTTAGAAAAAGTTTTAGTACTAATGAAGAAACCAAAAAAATTATCCTTCTCCAGTTCAACAATGGCTTTGTAAGTATGTGTGTATAATCTCTGGAAATTTACAATGAAAGAGAAGATGACACAAAATATGGTCAAGTCTTTGAATGCTAATAGACAATAAAATCTACTAACCAACAATCAAAAACAAAAATAAAAGAAGAAAATGCTACTAATGGACAATTTTTAAAAAAAACTTGCCAACTTTTACAAATTAAAATCTCATTTTTGTTGCTAATCAACAATATAAAATAAATAAAAATCGATTAATGGAAAAACACTTGTGGATTTTCAAAAGATTGAGTAGTCGATTTTCAGAAAATGACATATCAATTTTCATAAAATGACATACTGAAAAACACTTGTGAATAATGTGAAATAACGAATTATTTTTCAATTCACTTAATTTAATCAACTCACAAATTTTATCATAAAATTATAGCACTTATTATTTAATTGATAATATCATAATCTTTGTAACTTAAATTGTTCTTCTATTTAATTTACTCATAATTTAATTATTTATAATAAATCAATTTCAATTAAATTGATAATATTTATTTGCTTAAATATTTATCGATTAGATACAAGCACAGAACTATTTGATATACGAGAACTGAATATTGGTAAATAAATTTACAAGTCCTAAAAATATTGACATTAATTCACAAGTGAATTTATTTGAAACAAGTTACAGTTCTTGACTTCTAATTTTATCAATTAGAAATATTTAACATCCAAAGTTCACTAACCAACTTAGAGAAAGTGAAATCATCAAGCGGTTTTGTAAAAATTTCTGCAATTTAATCCTTTGTTGGTATAAAATATAATTTCACACTACCGTTTGTGACATGCCCTATGATAAAATGATACCTGATATTAATGTGCTTAATTCTCAAGTGCTGCTATGGCACTAGTGGTTTCGCAGAATATTGGAATCATTGCATCAACTGCCCATAATCACTGGGTTGGTTACTTATCCATAAAATTTGAGCACAACAGCTTCCAGCTGCTATGTATTCAACTTCAGCAGTTGATGTGGATACCGAATGCTACTTGTTTCAATTCCATGAAACCAATCTTCTTTCAAGAAACTAACAGTTTCCTGAAGTACTTTTCTGATCAATCTTACGACCTATAAAATCTGAATCTGTATAGCAAACTATTTCAAAACATGTGCCTTTGGGATACCAAATACCAATATTTAAAGTTCCTTTAAGATACTTAAAAACCCATTTTATAGCGATGGGACTTTTTAGGGTCAGCTTCAAACCTAACACATAAGCATGTTGCAAACATAATATCTGGTCTACTTGCATTGAGATATAGTAATGAACCAATAATACCTATATAGCTTATGATGTCAACCTTTTACCAGTTTTGTCCTCATCAAGCTCAGTGGCTGATGCCATTGGGGTCTTTGCTAATGTTGAATCTTTCAGATTATACTTCTTGTGAAGTTCTCTAATGTACTTGGATTGATAAATGAATATTACATCTTTTCTTTGACTTACTTATAATCCAAGATAGTAGTTCAACACTCCCATCATGGTCATTTTATACTTACTCTGCATTAGCTTAAAAAATCTCTTTCAAAGTTCATCGTTAGTAGAACCAAATATAATATCGTCAATATATACTTGCACTAATATCCTATCAATTTTATGCATTTTATGAAATAGAGTTTTGTCTATAACACCAATAGTGAAACCATTTTCAAGTAGAAATTTTGAGAAAGTGTCATACCATGTCCTTGGTGCTTGCGTGAGACCATAGAGAGTCATGAATAAAAAGTATACAAAATCCACCAAATTTGGATCGTCAAAGCCTAAAGATTCTTCCACATACTCTTCTTCTTCTAGCTCCCCATTTAGGAATCCACTCTTCACATCCATTTGATAATCCTTGAAGTGTGAGTATGTATCGAATGCCATAAAACATCTTGATCGCCTCAAGCCTAGCTACTGGAGCATAGATTTTATCATAATCTACACTCCCTTCTTGAGAGTAACCTTTACCGACCAGTCTGACATTGTTTCTTGCTACAATAACGTCTTCATCCAATTTAGTACTGAATACCTACTTAGTGCCAATCACCATTTTGCCTTTAGGACCGAGTAAAAGCTTTCAAAGTTTCTACCTTTTAAATTGATTGAGTTCTTCTTACATAGCAATAACCCAATATGGATTTTCAAGTGCCTCATCCACTTTTTGGGCTCTATTTTTAAAAGAAATCCTGAGAAGTGACATTCATTCTGGGTGGCAATTGTAGTTCTCACACCCGTGTCTGGATCACCAATGATCAATTCAAAAGGATGGTCTCTATTCAATACCCTTTGTCTTTACAAAGAAGATCTGGATGGTTCTGCCTTGTTCAGCATTAAGTTGAGTATGGACTACAGATCCTCTTCTTGCTTCTCGTGAGTTGCTAGCACTATGGCTTGATGATTCGTCTTCATATAAAGGACTATTCTAGAACGATTCTCAAATTCCAAATATCCGGAATCCTTTTTTCCTTGCAGGATTACAAACTTGGTGTCGTCAAACGTTACATTAAGGCTTTCAAACACCTTCTGATCAACAATTACATAAACTCTGTAAG
The DNA here is from genome assembly GCF_009905375.1 of Apium graveolens. NCBI lineage: Eukaryota > Viridiplantae > Streptophyta > Magnoliopsida > Apiales > Apiaceae > Apium > Apium graveolens. Next base: position 12,744,340 of record NC_133650.1, on the reverse strand, counting down.
CTTTAGATTCCATAGGATAGCCAAGAAATATGTCTTCTTCTGCTTTAGCATCAAACTTTCCTAGATGCTCATTTTCTTTTTTAACCACAAAGCATTTAGCTCCAAACACATGAAAATATTTCAGTGTCGGTATTTTTTCAGGAATAATCTTCTAAAGAGTCTTGTCATGTTCTTTATTAATGAGGGTATGATTCTGAGTGTACCATGTTGTGTTGACTGCTTCAGCCAAAATTAAGTATGAAGTATTGATTCATTTAGCATGGTCGTTGCTACTTCAACCAAGGCGCAGTTCTTCCTTCTTACTAGTCCATTTTGCTATGGATTTCTTGGTGCTGAATACTATCTCGAAATACCTTACTATGTACCAAATTCATAAAGTAATGCATTTTTAAATTTTGTTTCATTTTCTGAACTGATCTTTTTGATAGGTAGTTTCACTTGCATCAAAATATATTTATATGATCAACAATCATTGGTAGTGCTTCATCCTTTTATTTTAAGAACAACACCCATTTGTACTTTGAGTTGTCATGACTATCAATAAAAAATATTTCTTCCCTGATTGCGATAGTAAATTCACTGGACCAAATAAATCCATGTAAATTAACTGAAGAGGTTCAGTAATGCTTGTCATTTCCTTTATTCTATATGATGCTTTCTTTGACTTCCCTTTTTCACATGCTTCACAGAGTCCTTCTCGAAAAAATTCCATTTGTTGTAAACCTCTTACCAACTCCCTTTTTACCAGCGAGTTCATTATCTTGAAATTCAAGTGTGAGAGCTTCTTGTGCCATAACAAACTTTATTCTGATGAAGCTTTGTTGTAAAAAAACCTCATTATTGTTAGTGTTTGTGCCCTAGAGACAAAACTATTATATTTTTTTATGACACATGGATTATTAATTTTTATGTTCTATCAATTATTCTTTCATAATTTATTATATCTTAATTTACTGCGATATAAATATTACATTAATAAATTTCCTGGAAATATGATATGAGAATAGTAACGATATTCTAAAATATTAGTCGACTATTATTATTATGAACAATAATAATGCATTAAGACTAGTGTTTTTGTTGACTGATGATCGCATCTCACTGATCATAGGTATAGTGATACTAATGTCGAAAACACAGGAAGATGTAAATATACATGGTGCTGGATAGACCCACTATGAGATTTTACATGTTTGTTGTGTCATAAAAAATTCTCATAGTGATAATGATGTAATGGTCCTTAGACGTGAAATCATTATATTTTTATACGATGATTAATATACTTTGATTATGTTAAAATTTTCCTTTGACCGGGTAATGATAAAACTGGACTTCAGGTATATTATGACTTTTATGAGATATATGACTGATCTAGAAAGGAATTAACCTTCCTATTTTAGAGTGATATTATTGTCTCTTGTGTAAGCTAGACTATGAAATGAGTGGCGTTATGCTCAAATGTTGATTTTAAATGAGAGTCTACTCATTGATCATGGAAACCTCGATTAAACCATGAATAGCATGACACATAATATGCATCGAGTTTAATATATAATATGTGGTTAAAAGGATTATATTTGATTTTACATTATTCATAAAAGTTTTAACGATGAATATTACTTAGGTAGAAATGATGTATTAATGGATGCCACTCACTGTTTATAATTTTAATATGAGATATTTAAATTATTTCCAATTAAATAATAACCTCTAGGGTCACACAATGAAAGCTTGAAGATATATTTAATTTAAATTCGGGTTTGAATTAAATAAGAATTTTAAATTATTTATTAATAATTAATTTTGACTTAATTAATAGAATAAATGAAATTTATATTTATTATTATTAAATTAGAAATTCATTTATTGGATGATTAACTGAGACTTAATCAGAAAATAAGTTGGAATTTCAGATTTAATATAACTTTAATATTGGATTAGGATTAAAACTCATTTTAGTCTATCATATATAATCTCTTTTAGGGCTGAATTAGGTGACTACATTTTTTATAAGATTAAAAATACAAAACCCTAGTAGTGAGAAAGAGACAGAAGAAGAAGAACGAGTTCAGATTTTTACCGCTAGTACACGCCTCCTCCGCTCAAGTTTTAGATGGATACATATAAGGCGTAGATCGCTCAGCGGATACATGGTGATCGTTTTAAGCAAGCACGTCCATTAGACAATCATAATCGTAAAGCTTCACAAGGTAAACATCTTATCCACAAATTAAACATAATAATCTCTTATACCAGTGGGTTTCGGTTTCAGATTTTTACCGTTTTAATGTTTATTTCCGTTGTGTTTTTATACCTCAAAACCCAATAATCTCCCCATCACAGGTAGAACTGCAGTCAACTATGAACATAATAACTTTTCTTACACTCTATAAAGCAAGCTTCTCATCTTTCCTGTTTGAGATCAAACACCTTTCTTTTTTGAAGTAAACATTGTATCCCTTATTAGAGAACTGACTGATGCTCAGAAGATTGTGCTTTAATCCTTCCACAAGAGAAATGTTTTTAATCATGACATTCCCAATTTCAATTTACCATATCCCGTACTAAATCCTTTGTTGTCATATACAAAGGTAACTATAAGACTAGCTTTCTCAACTACACCAATGAGGAGATGGTTACTTAATTAGATAAATTTTTTTATATGCTGTAATTGTCTGTCAAGTGTTCATAATCTCTACAAGTACGTCTAGAATCCTTGGAAATAATAATAAAAATTATTACTATCATCTCCAAATAATAAAAGACTATGATAGTGTGATGGTTACTTAATTAAATAATTTTTTTTATATACTATAACTTTCATCTCCAAATAATAAAAGACTATGATGGTGTGATGGTTACTTAATTAAATAATGTTTTTTATATACTATAACTTTCTGTCACGTGTTCATAATCTTTATCTTTTTTCGGTGAGAAGCCTCTGTTATTAATCTCAAGGTCCTATATTATAGCATGTTGCATTTATAGACCTTTTTTGTGCATGTTAGAAATATACAATGATGTGCACAAGTGTGTTCCTGTATATGCTTTGTTATCTGATATTGCAAAATGTTACCGGACATCATACTTTATATTTTATAAAATTCTTATATTTAGCAGACTATTTTAGGGTAAGGGACTTGATTTTAGAAGTTCAGGACGAAGTTATTTTTCTTTTTCGTGTTGTCGGACTTAAACTTGCACGTCTTAACATTGTTGATGTCAAAGCTATCACTAAATGTTTGTAGGCTGGACGTTTTCCTTTTAGGAGGTCCTGCGTATTCTCTAGGCTGAAAAAATTATGAAATACATTTGAAGTAATAATAATTATATCCTATTATTTTCCATCCTAAAACTGGCAGGTTATTTCTTGTCTAGTTCGTGTATCCATAAGGAGGTGTGGAAGCAAACATAATGTTCAGTTATCCTCATCATAGTTATATTTCATTAATCTCAATGAATAAATTGAAAGGAACACTTTGCGAGAGCCCAGAGCCCGGAAGATATGGTCATATTCCAGAAATAGAATGTATGTGTCCTCCAAAGGTATGAGTTGAAACATTGATTTTACATATATTTTTGTGTCAGTCAAATTAGTTACTAATAATTAATTGACCACAGACCTAATTACACCGACCTAATTAATTAATGTGTTTTAATTAATTATGGTAATTGTGTAGCGCACATATTTTTTCCTCCATATATAAATACCTCTAGGGCGTTATGGTTAAATACACAAATACACAGTCATTCCTAAACACATACCCTCTAACCCGTGATAATTTCTTGCTCGCTTTCAAGCTCGCTGACAGTGCTGACCTTCGACGTCACCACTATCATCCATTTTATCCTGGGAAGCTTTTCGCTCGCACAATACGGTGAGGGCTAATAAGCTTTAAGGAGAAAGTTTCGCACTGGACTCGGATTTCTCTATCCTTCGCCATACACTTCCTATCTCCATTCTTTTTCAGTTATTTGATTATTGCTTTTGCACGCACACACCTATACTCATATTTTTTTTACAAAGATTTGTTTTTTACACAGATTGTTGATAACAATCTTAAAGCTTACTTTTTTCTAATCTGTGACTGACAAACTAGTCTTTTGTGTTTTTTGTTTAACAGAGTAATGGAGAACGTAAACAATATGACTGGTAACGATGTGGTTGATCCCAACGCACAGATTATAACATCTGAAGGGGATCACCAACCGCCACTAAACCCTAACGCACAGGTACTGGTACCTGATGGGGATCAGCCGCCGGTTGGACATGTGCCTCCGAGACATGTGCCTTAGGGAAGAATTCCTTGGGGATATACTGTTATTGGACAGTTCCAGGTACCTCTTGGACAAATACTGGTGTACAGTGACCTGTTACGACTATCACACCTGTTGCGCCTACGTATCCTGTAGCGCCTACCCATCCTGCTATGCCTGCTGCACACGCGGAGAAACCTGAGAAGTTCAATGGATCGAACTTCAAGCGCTGGCAGCAAAAGATGCTATTTTATCTGACCACAATAAACCTTGATCGATATCTCAAGGAGGAAGTACCATTTCTCACTGCTGAAAGTGATATGCAGACTGTGTATGTTGCAGATGTCTGGAAGCACGCCGACTATATATGTCAGAACTATGTGCTAAACTGTTTGGCTGATTCATTATATAACATATATTTCTCGAAAACATCAGCTAAGGTCTTATGGGAATCACTTGACCATAAGTATAAAACCGAGGACGCTGGGGCAAAGAAGTGGATAATTAGTCACTTTCTTTATTACAAGATGTATCTAGAGTTCCGAAAATAGAAACGAACACAACATTATTTCTCTATGCTTTTTCGACTATGAATCATTCTCGATATCGAGGTTATCTTTCCATTTTCAACATCCCATGCAATTATAACTGCCACAGTAAATTTTCCAATCACTACAATTAATAAATAAATCAATGAAATGTAACTCCAATATTTTTTTTTATTTCACTTTTAACATGCAAGTCAAACTAACATCTCCCGGTTGATGTCATTTTAAAAAATGAACTAAGTTAAAAAGAATATATGAAAACAGTGTGACATACACTCTCTGTACAGCTTTGAAATATTCTAGTCCATACGCACACAATATTAATGATACATAATTGTATCTTATTGATTAATATATTCTAAAATATGATGTTTACGATATTACTCCCAAAATTAGAATGAGTACATTCAAATGATTTTAATATTTATGAACATTCTAAGAAGTAGAAGTACACAAAATTATTTGAAAAGAGTATATCAAGTTGTAAGCATTATATTTTATATATTTTGTGAAATATAAATATGAAAAGGACTTAATAAATATATTGAGAATAAAGTCAGTTAAATATAAAGAGTTATATATATATATGTATATATAAAGAGAGTTATTCAAATGAGAACCTGACAAGTGAGATCTAATCTCAGCAATAAAAATTATAATATATTTTAAGTTTTATTTAAACCCACCATTACAACCCATGCACTTTCTCACTCTACCCATGTACCCATCTTCCTCCCCCACCTACCCCACTACCGACCACCAGCCATCACCATCGCCATAAAACACTATATTTCTTGTCTCTCTCTCTTTCTCCCACCCTCCCCCTCATGAACATCTTCATTTTTCTTTAAACTTCGATTGATTTTCAAACTTTTTTCGATCATCCATATATTCAGATATATCATCACAATCAATGTAATCATACGGTTTGCATTGTGTATCATCATTTTCCTCCATCTACTCCATTTCCGATTTACTATTAACACTACATTCTTTTCCGATATGGTTTGATAATGACAAAATATTATTATTTGAATTAAAAATATGATTATTTAAATTTTACTAATTCCAATTAGTAATAGATGTAGATGATTTTATGTAGGTAGATTATTGATTTACATATAGTGACTTTTAGAAAGATATTGGTGATTATAGTGATTTTCGGGGTAATTTTAGGTTGTGTTAATAGAGTGATTATGTTTGTTGGTGGCATTCGTACAGCGATCGGAGATGGGGGTCATGTAATGATGTCAGAAAGGTTTTGAGGGGGTGGTGGTTGTAATTTATATACGGTGATGATGGTGATTATAATGGTTGTATCGATTTAATCCAGTGAAGATCAAGGGTTGTTACGGCAGTGATTTTTGTTTGGCATTGGTGATTTTTAGTTTCCTGGTGGTGATTTTTGGTTTCCAGTGGTAATTTTTGATTTTTCGGTGGTGATTTTTGGTTTGAGGGTGGTGATTTCATTTTTGACGGTGGTGATATTTTGGTGGTCGTCGGAGGTGGTGGCGGTGGTCTCTGGTGGTGTTTATGGTCGAAAATTGTGGTAGTTTGTGGTCGAAAATTGTGGTCGTCTGTGGTTGATTTTGATGTGTGGTTGAATTAGAAAGAAGATGGTGAAATATTAAATATTAAATAAAAGGTGAGAGATGAATATGATATATTAAAATGAGTACATATGATTAGATCTCATATCTCACACTAGTGGCGTTCTCATTAGAGTAAGACCATATATATATGTGGATTAATTGTGTAATAATGAATTGGGAGCTATATATGATCAGTTCATTATTATATTAACCGAGGATTTAGTGTTAAGAATACTTACAAATTATGGAAATATTTATGGTAGAAAAAAAGACAAAAAATTAAAAAAAAAATTGCTTATTCACAACCGTTAGAAGTCACGGTTGTCCTCAACTTTCTATCCAAATTTTGCTTGTTCATTTATATACGTAATATATTATATATATAGTATAAACTCTACATAAATTTCTCTAACAAAGGAGATATGTGACCCCCCCCACCTCAGGATTAACTCAGAAACCCGACCCGGGGACGCCAAACCACTAAACAACTCAATATATGCTTACATAAACTCAAATTTAATTAATAACATAAAATTCGTACAATAAATTAAAGTCTATAATAAAACTTATGATCCATCGTAAGTATCTAACTAGATACAGACATACGTCTATTATATAAATATTATTTGTCATGATGCTAATCGCCTCTCGACGTCCGTTAAAACCTTAATTCATCAATTTTACATATATCGATGGACATCCTTCTACAAAACTCTTTCCTGAGGTTTGTACGAAGAAAGCAGAGTTCTTCAAATTATCAAATAATTACGTTTACAAAAGAATCATCAGAGTTTCATCACAATCATCAAAAGTTCATCAAAATAGTTATCACACGATTAAAATGGAGTATTCAATAACTGTAGGTTAATCAATTCATCAAGTTCATGAAGTTGGGATCCCGACCAGCTAAACAATTGGTTTGTCTTACTTCCGATAAGGAATCATCATCATCAGTTCATCAAGAATCGGTGCAAGAATAATCATTTTTTATCCGTGAATCATCAACCAAATTAAATCAATCATCATTTAAAGTTCAAAACCTTATCAAAGCATCAACAACAAATTAATATAGTATATACTTACCTTTAACCGCTTTTAAACCTTAGATTCTTTTTCAGTCTCAAACCTCGATATTTTTAATTTTTTCCTAAAAATATCAATCATGATTCTCGAATTTATTAACATGTTTTAATATTTTAATTTATTGAATCTCAACTACAAAATTCTACTAACTAAAATCTTATTAATTAATTCAAACTAACTAACTAATAATACTGAATCCTCAAACAAACTTAATAAATAATAATAATATGATAATGTAATAAATAAAAGACGAGGGCAGAGAGACATATCAAATATGTTGGAAGCACACTACTTCTCCTAGATTAACTTTCAGGCCAAAAGTTTCTATATAATGTGGAGGGAAAGGCACTTCTCTCCTCTTACTCGATGTGGCATAAGTTTAATTATGATTTTAAAAAGAGATAAAATTGACGGTGATACACAAAGAAGAGGTGCTTAGTTTGGCTTAGGCACCTCATCGTGTTGATGGCAAAAAGGTGGAGCATCTTGAGTACAAGTTAGATTCTTAATGTTATTTAGCTTCTTTCTAATTATCCTTAATTCTCTCTTTATGGAATTGGTTTGGTATGTAGAAATATAGTGTAAGGTAGGTAAGTAGGCTTGAGTAATATTGAGCCGTGACCTAGACCACAAGCATCTTAGCAACACCTGACTAATATATTATTATTTTTAAATTGTTATTGTATTGTACAGTCATACAATATAACGCTATTAAGTTTTACATCCTAAAGAGATTACTTCCCAAATTTTATATAAGACCACATTTGTTACAAGTTTTAAATTATACTTTTACACACTTTAAACCCACATTGAAATGGGAAGAAAAGTACAAATCTCTCATGCTCTATATAATCATTCTCTATATAATCAAAGTAGAGCCCCTAATTTAGAAAATTATAACTCAGTGTTGTTGCCTTGCATCCACTTGGCGTGAAGGTAGCTAAACATTTAAATACAAACTTCATTGAAATACAAACGTCAAGGCATGAAATATGCATGACAAGATAATTAGTTCAAAGTTTTAATAAAAATAAGTGCGAGGACGTTCCCAAGTGTTTTGGTGGTTAAACATCTAAATAATTTGTGTCCCACATCAAAATGTCTTTCAATGAAGCCTTTAATGCTCTATACAGTTGAAATGGGGATGACTATCTTAATCAAAATTAACACTTGTTTCTTGGGATCCAGCCAAAACTTTTGAAAATGTGGTTTTCTCTCTCGTGACACCTCAAAAATATAGACTCCTCAAAAATATATAATGTGGGACTCTTGGCCTCCTGATAGTATTTCTCATATTTTACCTATAAACTAATAACTCATCGTTAAAATAACCTTAATGCTAGGCCCAAAATTCAATCTATGATTTAGTTTTTGAAACATAAATGCACATTTCTATGTTTGAGTGAAATTCGAAGGAAACCTTAAGTTCATCTTGCCCTACATCGATGGGTATATAGATGAGACTCCCCTTAAAGACTATAAACCTTAATCAGAACAACTAACTAATGTGATGGATTTCTTGTGGCATTATTTAGAGCTGAAATATCCTGAAAATTTTAAGTTACAATTTTTTTAAACTTTTAAGTCAAAATTCTAAAGTAAGGATTATGAAATCTGAACTCAAACTCTCAAGGAAACTCATAAGGGAAAAGGGGAAGATGAGTTTTGAAACAATAACAAAATATCCATTCCACATAAAGTAAAAATAAAAGTAGTTGAACCATATTTTCTCTCTATATTAGAACTTGAAACCAAACTCTTAGTGAAACAAATAGACATAGAAGTATATTTTGATTTGAGTCGACCTTATTTGGTCTCACTTCCCTCGAAATTGTCCCACAAGAATATATAATGTGTTTTTCTACATGGTCACACTCAATTAATATTTATTGAGCTAATTTACATTAGCTCATAAAACAAGTTCAAACTTTTTATCTATCTTTTATATTTCTTTCTTTGGGTGTCCTGAGATATTCGACCACCAACATACTATAATACAAATACTTATTATGAAATCTTTTTATTTATTGAATTCGACTACATAGTACTCATATGAAAGAAAATGGATACTTGCTTGCTTTCCTCTTTTAAGCACTTCTTCTTCTTGCACACAGATAGATATTAATTCGTTGAGGCTCCATTTCTCTTTTTGTGTGTTGTAAAGGCTTTTCAAGTAACTGTATGGATTAGAGAAAGAATTTTTAAACGGTTCTTTAACATTCATCTTAAGACCCTTCAATTTTCTACAATTTCAATTCCTTTTATAATGTACCCTCTGATGCTTCCCAGGCCATTAAATTTAATCTTTGTAAGTGAATTCATGAGATTGCTCACTTTGCTTTGTCCGAAACTTTTGTACTTTTCAGCAATAGAATTATAGTAGTCCCTTGCATATATAGTTTCTGGAATGCCTCCTTGTAAGGCATTTGTCTTACTTATTTTCATGCATATTAATGCCATCTTGATATGCTTATGCCACTCCTCATACTTATTTTGGCATCTCTCATTGCATTTGCATTTAACTTTGTAGGTGGGTCTTCTTTTAAAACATGATCGAAGTCCAAAATTCCAAGGTTCAATTCAATATCTTGTTTCCACTTCTTGAAATTCAATCCATTGAGTAGTTCCATTTTATTAGTACTCATGGGAAAACTCATGGTTGTAGAAAGTCTCATTCTTGGTTTAATCATCAGTGAAACTTTACTTTATGTGTACATGTTTATGTATGAGATTTTATCAAGTTTCACTTAATACCATAATATATGAGATTTACCATATATACATTTATATTTAAATAAATCTGTATATGTGTCCTAAAATAAGCTATATAAAATCTAGTGTATCCATGTATGGATTACACATATCATTTTTAAGAGGTGGTATCATTTGTGATATACTGTTCTTTTAATTAAATGCATCAACAATTTATCCTATACTTTTAGATTTATCAAATAAAATTTTAGTTCACACAATTAACAACTTTAGAAGTTAAAAAATCATTCTAAATTTTTAATCCTTCACGAAATGCAAATATCAATACATATACAATTCAACTAATTTATTAGTATTGAATTCAAATGTTCAATAAATGCCTATTAATTCATGATATATTATAATTGCATAAATATGGCTTCTTTGGCAGCAATATATATAGTATTAAATATAAAGACAAATATTATAGAAAAGAAGAAAAAAATTGAATTCACTGCAACTATGAATTCGTAATATAATCTTTAACATTCAAGTATTAATCCCAAAAATATTATCTAAAACTTTAAATCTGTTGCTCTGATACCACTGTTAGATTAACAATAAAATTATAGATCAATCTGGTAAAGATATACTAACTTGTTTTAGTAATACTTGAATCCATTTTGAATCTTCTCCTGGATCCACCCTTTATGTTCTCCTTCATTTCTATTATGATGGGACAAATACCTTCTGAGAAGATAATATGTTTTAGGAAAATTTGTTTATATATAAGTTCAATATTTGAACAAGTTATGACGGTTCTCTTCAACATGTCTTCAGGATTATTACAAGTGAATCTAAATTCAAACAGATAAAATTATATATGTAACGCATATTTGATTATATCTAAAGTTATATATAATAACTACAACTTGTATAGGTGTGTGAAACCTAATCCTGTTTATTTGTGTCTATATATATCATTAGTTTATACGTAATATTACACATAAAGCATCTAAAAACTCAGATGTAGTTTAAATTGATTGCGTTATCTCCCATGCATTCTAATAGAGAAACTGATAGAATATGATACTAATTACTGAGAGGGAATTATTTAGTTTTGGATATAAAAGTGAAAATCAGCCAGTCTCAGTGGACACGGAGCATAACTCACATGGCTATAAGAGTAAGTAATCTTTGTTAAATGTCATGGAAGCCAACGTTCCCCACCTCTCTCGTATGCTTGATAATTCCATTTTATTCCTTACTTTCTTTACGGTCTTGTTCGACTGAGTTCCGTCTAACTACCATTCTGAAGCGATGTCATGCATTGAATTAAAATCCATTCCTATTCTACACACTTGTTTTAAGTTAGGATAAGAGATCATCTGATTATCTCTCCTACCACTTCTTGAATCTTGTAATTTAAGGCTATATAACTAATCAGTAGAAAGCATATATATATACGATTCGATATACTTATTTATGAAACTAGTTTGTGGATTGCACAAATCACAGCTTGAATAATAATTATTATTCCTTATTTTACATACATGCATATATATCTAAATGCTAAAATGACAACTATACGAAGAAGGATCAAGGAGAAGATGCAAGAGATTTAACAATCCTAATGATTGAAACCCAAGAAGACTTCAAGACTTCAAGTAGATTCAATATTCAGTGTATGCTTAAATTGTAGTATAACAACGGTGGTGTTAAGTAGGCACTTTAGCATAGATTTTCAAAAACTTGAAAAGCAAAACAAAAGTCTTCACAATCAGCAGCAATTTTGATGACTAAACCCACAAAACATTACACACACTATTCTAAAAAAATGAATCTATTCCAATCTTTCTAAATTTCTTTGCTAATTGGCTACTGTTGGGCCTGGTCCACTTATGTGGGCTATGATTTTATTAAGCCCAACTAAATAAATGAAAAAAAACAAAAACACAGTAAAATGTTAGAGAGAGAGAAAAAAAAGGAAATAAAAGGGGGGAGACAAAATGTTTTGTGGAGTAGCGTGAAGTGATTCAAGATAATCCGAGAGGTGGAAGTACCAGTCGCAACAAGGTTGTATCTGTGAATTCTCTCCTACAAATCGGTGAGAATATCCAAACTTGGTTTGATGTATTATTAGTGAAATCTACATCTCTGTAAAAATTAATGTTTGTATGTACCTCTAGTATTAACTAGAGAGAAACTTGTGTATCCCATTATTTATAGTGGAAGTGTTTTAGTGTGGGTGATTTACTGTCACCTCGTGGTTTTTTCCCTTCACCTTGGAGGGTTTTCCACGTCAAAAATCTGGTTTGTTTTTTTACTTCTTTGCTGCTGTTATTTTGATCTATATTGCTGCAATTTTCTGTCTGTTTATTGATCGGTGCATCATCCTATTTTACACATAAAGAGGAAGTCTAAAGTGTAGTTGCATATAGCTTAGCTTGTTGTTGATTAATTGTGGTCTCCGGTAACCTGAGAGCATTGATGTTAAAGTGTATCCAAAAAAGAGCCAGGTTGCTAGAAATAAGTGGCATCAGAGCCAGGTTGCTAGAAATAAGTTTCTTGTGTGTCAAAAATGGATGGGTCAGATGGAATGATTAGATTGAACTCAACAAATTACTCTATATGGAAGCGTATGATGGAAGACTTGCTTTATTGCAAAGATTTATATAAGCCAGTTACATTAGGTGATCAAAAACCTGATGATATTTCAAGTGAAGACTGGAAAGTTATGCACAGAAAAACTGTTGGATTTATAAGAAGATGGGTTGAATCTAGTGTATTCGAAAATGTTTGTGATGAAACTGAAGCTCATATTTTATGGAAAAAACTGGAGAGTACCTTTGAGAAGAAAACGGCAAGAAACAAAACTGCACTAATTAGAAGGCTTGTTAATCTGAAGTATAAAGATGGAAGCAGCATGGTAGAGCACACAAATCAGTTTCAGAGCATTGCCAACAAATTGGTCACCTTGGAATTAAAGCTTGATGATGAGGTTCAAGCTTCTTTACTTCTTAGCTCATTGCCTGACAGTTGGGAAACACTAGTGGTGACAATCAGCAACTCTGCACCAGATGGAAAACTAACCATGGATTTGGTTAAAGATAGCTTGTTAAATGAAGAGGCAAGAAGAAAAAAAGCAGGTGAATCTTTTTCAGGGGCACTTCTAACGCAGAAAGAGGAAAGGCCTGGAAGGAGTCAACAAAGAAATTGGCGCAATCCAAGCAAAAGAGATCATTCCAGGGGAAGATCTAAATCTAGATCAAGAAAAAATGTTACTTTCTACCATTCAAACAAACCTGGACATATGATTAAAGAGTGCTGAATTTTAAAAAGAGAACAAAAAGGCAAGGAGAATGAGAATGAGGCAAACACAATTTCTAATGATGGTGATGTACAGATTGTCCATGATGGCGTATTTGTCAATATTGTTTGTCAGGATACAGATTGGGTGATCGATTCCGGTGCCTCATACCATGTAACATCTCATGCTGAATTTTTTACAAGCTATACCAGTAGTGATTTTGGAATAGTGCGAATGGGAAATACAGGTGCATCCAAGATTGTCGGTATTGGCGATATTCACTTAGAAACCAACATTGAAAACAAGCTAGTGCTCAAATACGTCAGACATGTTCCAGATATTCGACTTAATTTGATCTCTACAGGTAAACTTGATGATGAAGGTTTTGAAAGTTATTATGGTGGAGGTAAATGGAAGCTTACTAAAGGTTTGCTAATTGTTGCTAAGGGAAAGAAAATGAGCACTCTTTATTCGACACAAGCTACACTTTGCAAGGCTGATATAAATACAATTCAGAAAGATGCAAGTCTTGATCTTTGGCATGCAAGGCTCGGTCATATCAGCGAAAAGGAACTCCAAACACTGGTCAGAAAGAAATATTTACCTCAACTGCAAAATATGTCTTCCCTTAAAACTTGTGATCATTGCATAGTTGGAAAAACACATAGAGTTGCATTCAATACTCATTCCTCATTTAGAAAGCCAGGTGTGATTGATTTGATACATACTGATGTTTGTAGTATGCAAAGTAAATCTCTTGGTAGTGCTCTTTACTTTGTAACATTTATTGATGATCATTCCCGGAAAGTTTGGGTGCTCAATTTAAAATCTAAAGATCAGGTACTTGATGTATTTACAAAGTTTCATTCTTATGTTGAACGAGAAACAGGAAGAAAACTGAAGTGTGTCAGATCAGATAACGGAGGTGAGTACAGGGGTCCATTTGAAAAAATATTGTCAAAGACATGGCATCAGGCTTGAGAAAATAGTAGTAAAAACCCCCAGCAGAACGGGGTAGCGGAGAGAATGAATAGAACCATTGAAGAGCGAGTCCGATGTATGCTTTCACATGTTAAACTACCAAAGTCTTTTTGGGGGGAGGCTGTAAGAACTACTGTTGATTTAATCAATCTTTCTCCTTCAGTTTCGTTTAACGGTGATGTACCTGAAAGAGTATGGACAGGGAAATATATCTCATATAATCAGTTGAGAGTTTTTGGGTGCAAGGCATATGTTCATATTCCGAAAGATGAAAGATCAAAACTTGATGATAAGGCAAAATTATGTATTTTCTTGGGATATGGCCATGAAGAGTTCAGATATAGATTGTGGGATCCAATGGACAAGAAAATTGTCAGAAGCAGGGATTTGTATTTCTTGAAGATCAGTTTGGTGAAGTTAAGAAAATTGATAAATCAAGATCCTTTGTTAGCTCATATGTTGATTTGACACCAATTCCTCCTCCTCCTACAGTCCATAACAATCAAACGGAAGATAATGATCACATGGAAAATGGTCAAGAAGACCATCAAGATGATGGTGGCAGGTTTGAATTTGATCAGATAAATGAGGATGACGAGCAAGGTGAAAATGAAGATCCAGAAACGCAGTGGACAGAAACAGAGATTCCATTGAGGAGATATACAAGAACAAGACAGCCCTCTACACGATACACTCCAACAGAGTATGTGATGTTAACTGAAGGGGGAGAACCAGAATCTTACTATGAGGCTGTTTTACATGAGAAAAAGGAAGAATGGTCAAAAGCTATGGAAGAAGAAATTAGATCCTTGCAGCAAAATCACACTTATGATTTAGTCAAGCTACCTAAGGGTAAGAGATCATTAAAAATAAATGGGTATACAGGTTGAAGCTCGATGAAAACAGTGGGCAAACAAGATACAAAGCGATACTTGTTGTGAAAGGATTCAGTCAGAAAAAAGGAGTTGATTTTGAAGAAATTTTCTCACCTGTTGTAAAGATGTCATCCATTAGAGTTGTGTTGGGTTTAGCAGCAAAACTGAACCTTAAAGTTGAACAACTTAACGTGAAGACCGCCTTTCTCCATGGAAACTTAGAAGAAGAGATATATATGGAACAACCCGAAGGATTTAAAGTTCCAGAAAAAGAAGATTGTATTTGCAGGCTGAGAAAAAGCTTGTACGGTCTTAAACAAGCCCCTCGACAATGGTACAAAAAGTTTTATTCTTTTATGAAAACTCATGGATATCGTAAGACAAGCTCTGATCATTTTGTATTTGAGAAAAGATTTTCAGAAGATGATTCCATTATTCTCCTCTTATATGTGGATGATATGTTAATCGTTGGCCATGATGCGAGTAAGATTGAGAAATTAAAGAAAGATCTTAGTAATACATTTTCTATGAAGGATTTAGGGCCAGCAAAACAAATACTCGGTACGCAGATCATACGTGACAGGAAGAACAAAAAAACTTTTGCTATCTCAGGAGAGATATATTAATAAAGTTTTAGAGCGGTTTAACATGATTAATGCAAAGCCAGTTTTATATCCGCTTGCAAGTCATTTTAAGTTGAGTAATGAACAGTGCCCTTCAAGCGAAAAAGAAAAACAAGAGATGAAGAAAATTCCGTATGGCTCCGCGATAGGCAGCCTCATGTATGCCATGGTTTGTACCAGGCCTGATTTAGCTCATTCTGTCGGAGTTGTTAGCAGATTTCTTTCGAATCGTGGAAGAGAACATTGGGCTGCTGTGAAGTGGATATTTAGGTATCTCAAAGGTACCTCGAAATTATGTCTCTGCTATGGAAATGGTGAATGTGTGCTTGATGGTTTTACTGATGCGGATATGGCCGGTGACTTTGATTCCAGAAAGTCTACCTCAGGTTACCTAATTACTTATGCAGGGGGAGCAGTGTCATGGCAATCCAGATTGTAAAAGTGTATTGCATTATCTACAACCGAAGCCGAGTATATTGCCATTACAGAAGCTGGCAAGTAGGTCTTGTGGATGAAGAAATTTTTAAAGGATATTGATCAGAAGCAAAATAATTTTGTTGTCTACTGTGATAGCCAAAGTTCCATACATCTCAGTAAGAACTCTTCATTTCACTGTCGTACTAAACATATTGATGTCAGATACTATTGGATTTGAGACGTGTTAGAAATGAAGTTATTGCATATCCAGAAGATTCATACAAACAATAATGGATCAGACATGATGACGAAGGCGCTCGCAAGAGAAAAGCTTGCTATGTGCAGAAAAATTGCAGGCATGAGCGAGGCATATCCCACATAAAGTGGAGGGGGAGATTTGTTGGCCCTGGTCCACTTATGTGGGCTATGATTTTCTTAAGCCCAACTAAATAAATGAAAAAAAAACAAAAACACAGTAGAATGTTAGAGAGAGAGAAAAAAAAAAGGAAATAAAAGGGGGGAGACAAGACGTTTTGTGGAGTAGCGTGAAGTGATTCAAGACAATCCCAGAGGTGGAAGTACGAGCAGCAACAAGGTTATATCTGTGAATTATCTCCTACAAATCGGTGAGAATATTCAAACTTGGTTTGATGTATTATTAGTGAAATCCACATCTCTGTGAAGATTAATGTTTGTATGTACGTCTAGTATTAACCAGAGAGAAACTTGTGTATCCCATTATTTATAGTGGAATTGTTTTAGTGTGGGTGGTTTACTGTCACCTCGTGGTTTTTTTCCAGGGGTTTCCATGTCAAAAATCTGGATTGTTTTTTTACTTCTTTGCTGCTGTTATTTTATCTATATTGCTTCAATTTTCTATCCGTTTATTGATCGGGTGCATCATCCTATTTTACACATAAAGAGGAAGTCTAAAGTGTAGTTGCATATAGCTTAGCTTGTTGTTCATTAATTGTGGTCTCCGGTAACCTTAGAGCATTGCTCTTAAAGTCTAGTGTATCCAAAAAAGAGTTTATTACACTCTTTTACTCCCAACAGCTACTAAGAAAGAAACCCTTTTATGAAAAAAGCTATAAATACTGATAGTCCAAACAAAATAACTCTCTAAAATTACACAAACAGCAACATTCACTACTAAAAATATGGGATCAGACATCGGTTCTGAACCGATGTTAAAAAAAAACTGAACTGATGTCTTCGCGTGTGATGTTAAATGTCATCAGGCTTTGACATCGGTTCACAGCCGATGTCTATTACAGTGCTATACATCGGTTTTAAGAATAATTCTGATGTCTTTGCAACAAATTTCAGCTTATATTACAGTATTTCTAGGTGAATATGAGTATATTATGGCGTAATTATCCATTAAAACATGAAACCTACAAGCTCTAAAAGATATTTTTTTAAAAATCTTTCAAACAAACCGATGTGAAAATCTAGATCAGACATCGGTTATGTTGTCTGACCGACGTGAAATGGTCCATCAGACATCGGGTACTTTTATCAACCGATGTAAAATAATGGGTTAGACATCGGTTTCGTTCATTTGGTGATGTTAAATCCTTTTGTTTAACATCAATGTTTTTTTTCTAACCGATGTTTAATCTTTAATATTGTAAAATTTAAGACATCAGCTATTGAAAATTCGTTGTTATTTGGCTTAAAATACATTGATTTTTTTACAGAACCGATGTCAAATGACTATTTGACATTGGATTTTGTAGTTCTTTTTCTTTTAATATTGTTTCACCTGATGTCTTTTGTTCATTTTTACATCGGTTTTAAATTACCATTCTGATGTTAATATATGTACTGTAAATTGCATATGCCATCCTGGTACTATTAATAGCCCAGGGAACCAATTGCATTTTCAACCAGAAAAATACCAACAATATGCAATACATCCAACCAAATTTGTAAAAATATAGAGGTATACATTGATACCAAATTTACTAACATTCAATCCAATAAGAGCTCAATTCGGACATTACATTCCAAGTCTAAAATAAACATCCCAACTAAAAACAATAAAACCCAAATTCTCTAGTTATTACATCCAACATTCTAACATGTTTGACTAGTTAATATGTACCACTTGTCAAATTTCGACAATTCCAAACATAAATCAGAATGATGGATGTAATTGTCACCAAACATCCCTTAATTAACCACCAACCACCAGCAAACACAATATCAATTCACATAGTTCAGAGGAAAGCTATATATATAGATACTTATCATTTTTACATCTTGTCTTGGATAAATTCAAGCACCTCCATCCGCACCTCATCCAGCTCCTGCCTTCTGCAGGACTTTCGAGTTTTGGCTGCCCACTATAAAACACACGTAAAAATTAGCAACCAGAATATTATTAACCAGAATTTCCATATGTATAATTAAAAATAAACAGAACCAACTATTTATAATTTAACCAGAAGAGGACCTTTTCTATATTTAACCGTAATTTTCTTCGTTAATCCAAAACTATATACCAGATAGTTCCTTATCACTAATAAAAACAAGATCCATCTGGAAATCACTAATAATAAAAACTGATAATAAAAATGGCACTCATATTTATCTGTCCTGAAAAACTACACAAAAAAATTCTACATGCCAAATATCGGAAATAATTTGCATATATACCTTGGTAGTAAAAGATAGCTCCTTATCAGCAATGATATCTTTCATGTATCGCATTATAACATAGCCACATTCAACCCCTCCTGGTTGTTTGGGAGATCCCTGTTACAATATAAAATCTGAATTAGCACCAGAAATTAATTAAAATTACAAAGTGATAAAAAAATACAAAAAACTTACAAGAAGATTCTTTATCTGAGGAGCTTTATTTCCCCTTCCAGTTTGAGCATTGTAGGATTTCATCGCTCTACATTGCAGAACAACAATAATATACATGATTATTTTTCAAAAGGGAGAATATTTACTATATATATTTATATATAGTAATTAACAGAAATATATTACTCTGTTAATGATTTTTCCAACTCATCAAAATGTGTTGGATGTGGCAAAGGGTTCAGAATATAAATGTCGCCATCCCAAATTACAACCAAAATCCAGTGGCAACTATGTTTATAAAAAAGAAAAAAGAAAAACACAAGTCAGAAATTTTAAAAAAACTACCTAAATATATTAATTTGTAAAAGCATGTCTAAATTAAAAATACTTACTTATGATTATGTGGCATGAAGTACATGCGATAGGGACTACTCTCTTTCAACCGATTAACAAAATAAG
Source organism: Apium graveolens (assembly GCF_009905375.1). NCBI lineage: Eukaryota > Viridiplantae > Streptophyta > Magnoliopsida > Apiales > Apiaceae > Apium > Apium graveolens. Next base: position 12,724,684 of record NC_133650.1, on the reverse strand, counting down.
AATGAAAAGATTTGTTTCAACGTAAATGTAGCTCCTGGATCGAAAAATCCATATAAGACCACATCATCATTCTTCCTCTCAATCTTAATCAGTCTTTGCAAGAGCCTACCAGGGAGTGAATTACATTACTTATAATATCCGTATAAAACATGAATATTGAATATGTAACGATAAAAAATTAACTTACGCCATATAAGCAGATATTGCAGCTTGGCCAATCATATCGAACTCCAACAATGCTTTCACATTTTCATGCAATATATAAATTATTTTCTCAGTCCCAAACACGTCCGAATCACACGGAATTGGTATTGACTCCCCAGTGGCTTTCATGAAGACTGCAGCATGTTGTATAACACCTTGTACTGCTTTGGCACATTCTTGTTTAGCTTCATTTTTCTATAATCATCTTGAAGTTCTGCAACTCATCTTTCCGCTTAGACTGCCCCTGCAACACTTCCTTTTTCTTTTTCTACACAGAATTAAATAAAACAAGAATAATCGGTTATTATTGACATAACTACTATAGAATGCAACATCAATTCAGAGTATATTGACATAATTTCTATATAACATACCGCCACAGTTGGGTAGATGATCAATTCACGAGGCCATGCTACGTGAGAGCCAACTGGTTGGCGTACAACCTCAATTTCACCAGGTATGGGCACTGGAACCGACGCCTCTGGCTGGATGTGTCCGTCAACCGACACACGAACATGTCCGGGCTTTAGAGGCACTCCGTGTACTGAAACATTAATCTCTTCGTGATCATCAAAACTGTTCCAAAAGCAACGTTGTTCTCTATGCAATCCAGTGCAAGCTCACATGACTGTGGACCCTACATTATAGTGAGGGATCAATTTAATTTTATTGCATAAATCCCAAGTCTGTAGGCATATATCTATTAGATCTTAATAATATTTTACCTTCTTTCCGCTCGGAGGAGAGGGGTCAAAACCAACAAAGTCTTCATCATTTACCAACAACTGTTTGGCACTCAGCGGTTTAACAGCAACTCCAACATTCCGCTTATCAGCAGCTCCCTCTTTATTAACAGGTACTTGATAACTTGATTTGTCAGAGAACATAGGAGAGTGACCATTCGAAGCATTAACCAAGGCCTTAAGTTCAGCCATCTCCCGCTGATTTCTTTCCAACTGATCCAACAACTCTGCCTTGGTAATTTTAGTCTTTTTTGCTTTCGGCAAATTGAAGAATGCTGTTGGAGTGACAAAGCCGCCAACCCCTCGAACCCTTCCTGCGTGTTCAGGAGTCTGAAGTGCCGTAGTCAACACATCTTCTGTTCCATGTGGAACAAATTCACCCTTCTCCTTCATTTCAAGTAACTCAGCCTGTAAATAAATACAAACAATTAGTGCATTATTTATGACGCAATTATCTTTGAAGGGAATGCAGTATTAAAAATATCACTTACAATTCTCGCATTTATTTCCGCTTGCTCTTAGTAAGCTCATCAGGATTCTTTAGCATCCTAGCCTTCCACCAAAAAATTGCACGATCAGGTTTTCTCTTTCCGCTTTAAGTTCCCTTTCTTTATCTGTTAAAAAAGAGAAAATGTTTAAACTCCCTTAAAACTTAGAATTGCAAAGCCAAATAGATATGGTTCTTACTTCTTCTTCTCGCAAACCAATATACCCCTTCCTTGACAAGCGGTGATGATATTTCCGTTTACCCACTCTATTGCTCTGTAACTTACGTTGTTCCTGCACCAAAATAAATTAGTAAAAATTAATAAATATTATTTAACCAAATCTATTTAATCATTTAGCAAGTAAAATGGCAATCATGTATATTTTATTAGTAGAATATATTCATACCAGCCATTTGGGGCTCGTCCTCTCTGCAACAAATTTCTTCCAAGGTTTTTTACTAACAAACGCATACTTCTTCGGAGGCTTCATCAATTTCTTCTTTTTTCCAATAAATGGCATCACATATTTTGCAGTTAAATTAGCTTTAAACTGCCTCCATTTTTCACCTGTCGATTGTAGCACAAGCTTCTCACTTTCTGGGGCAATTTTGAATGTGTCCTAAAGAGCCACATAATATAAATTAGCCACATAATTTAGTACTGAATACCTACTTAGTGCCAATCACCATTTTGCCTTTAGGACGAGTAAAAGCTTTCAAAGTTTCTACCTTTTAAATTGATTGAGTTCTTCTTACATAGCAATAACCCAATATGGATTTTCAAGTGCCTCATCCACTTTTTGGGCTCTATTTTTAAAAGAAATCCTGAGAAGTGACATTCATTCTGGGTGGCAATTGTAGTTCTCACACCCGTGTCTGGATCACCAATGATCAATTCAAAAGGATGGTCTCTATTCAATACCCTTTGTCTTTACAAAGAAGATCTGGATGGTTCTGCCTTGTTCAGCATTAAGTTGAGTATGGACTACAGATCCTCTTCTTGCTTCTCGTGAGTTGCTAGCACTATGGCTTGATGATTCGTCTTCATATAAAGGACTATTCTAGAACGATTCTCAAATTCCAATATCCGGAATCCTTTTTTCCTTGCAGGATTACAAACTTGGTGTCGTCAAACGTTACATTAAGGCTTTCAAAACACCTTCTGATCAACAATTACATAAACTCTGTAAGCTTTAGATTCCATAGGATAGCCAAGAATATGTCTTCTTCTGCTTTAGCATCAAACTTTCCTAGATGCTCATTTTCTTTTTTAACCACAAAGCATTTAGCTCCAAACACATGAAAATATTTCAGTGTCGGTATTTTTTCAGGAATAATCTTCTAAAGAGTCTTGTCATGTTCTTTATTAATGAGGGTATGATTCTGAGTGTACCATGTTGTGTTGACTTGCTTCAGCCAAAATTAAGTACGAAGTATTGAATTCATTTAGCATGGTCGTTGCTACTTCAACCAAGGCGCAGTTCTTCCTTCTTACTAGTCCATTTTGCTATGGATTTCTTGGTGCTGAATACTATCTCGAAATACCTTACTATATACCAAATTCATAAAGTAATGCATTTTTAAATTTTGTTTCATTTTCTGAACTGATCTTTTTGATAGGTAGTTTCACTTGCATCAAAATATATTTATATGATCAACAATCATTGGTAGTGCTTCATCCTTTTATTTAAGAACAACACCCATTTGTACTTTGAGTTGTCATGACTATCAATAAAAAATATTTCTTCCCTGATTGCGATAGTAAATTCACTGGACCAAATAAATCCATGTAAATTAACTGAAGAGGTTCAGTAATGCTTGTCATTTCCTTTATTCTATATGATGCTTTCTTTGACTTCCCTTTTTCACATGCTTCACAGAGTCCTTCTCGAAAAAATTCCATTTGTTGTAAACCTCTTACCAACTCCCTTTTTACCAGCGAGTTCATTATCTTGAAATTCAAGTGTGAGAGCTTCTTGTGCCATAACAAACTTTATTCTGATGAAGCTTTGCTGTAAAAAACCTCATTATTGTTAGTGTTTGTGCCCTAGAGACAAAACTATTATATTTTTTTATGACACATGGATTATTAATTTTATGTTCTATCAATTATTCTTTCATAATTTATTATATCTTAATTTACTGCGATATAAATATTACATTAATAAATTTCCTAGAAATATGATATGAGAATAGTAACGATATTCTAAAATATTAGTCGACTATTATTATTATGAACAATAATAATGCATTAAGACTAGTGTTTTTGTTGACTGATGATCGCATCTCACTGATCATAGGTATAGTGATACTAATGTCGAAAACACAGGAAGATGTAAATATACATGGTGCTGGATAGACCCACTATGAGATTTTACATGTTTGTTGTGTCATAAAAAATTCTCATAGTGATAATGATGTAATGGTCCTTAGACGTGAAATCATTATATTTTATACGATGATTAATATACTTTGATTATGTTAAAATTTTCCTTTGACCGGGTAATGATAAAACTGGACTTCAGGTATATTATGACTTTTATGAGATATATGACTGATGTAGAAAGGAATTAACCTTCCTATTTTAGAGTGATATTATTGTCTCTTGTGTAAGCTAGACTATGAAATGAGTGGCGTTATGCTCAATGTTGATTTTAAATTAGAGTCTACTCATTGATCATGGAAACCTCGATTAAACCATGAATAGCATGACACATAATATACATCGAGTTTAATATATAATATGTGGTTAAAAGGATTATATTTGATTTTACATTATTCATAAAAGTTTTAACGATAAATATTACTTAGGTAGAAATGATGTATTAATGGATGCCACTCACTGTTTATAATTTTAATATGAGATATTTAAATTATTTCCAATTAAATAATAACCTCTAGGGTCACACAATGAAAGCTTGAAGATATATTTAATTTAAATTCGGGTTTGAATTAAATAAGAATTTTAAATTATTTATTAATAATTAATTTTGACTTAATTAATAGAATAAATGAAATTTATATTTATTATTATTAAATTAGAAATTCATTTATTGGATGATTAACTGAGACTTAATCAGAAATAAGTTGGAATTTCAGATTTAATATAACTTTAATATTGGATTAGGATTAAACTCATTTTAGTCTATCATATATAATCTCTTTTAGGGCTGAATTAGGTGACTACATTTTTTATAAGATTAAAAATACAAAACCCTAGTAGTGAGAAAGAGACAGAAGAAGAAGAACGAGTTCAGATTTTTACCGCTAGTACACGCCTCCTCCGCTCAAGTTTTAGATGGATACATATAAGGCGTAGATCGCTCAGCGGATACATGGTGATCGTTTTAAGCAAGCACCTCCATTAGACAATCATAATCGTAAAGCTTCACAAGGTAAACATCTTATCCACAAATTAAACATAATAATCTCTTATACCAGTGGGTTTCGGTTTCAGATTTTTACGTTTTAATGTTTATTTCCGTTGTGTTTTTATACCTCAAAACCCAATAATCTCCCCATCACAGGTAGAACTGCAGTCAACTATGAACATAATAACTTTTCTTACACTCTATAAAGCAAGCTTCTCATCTTTCCTGTTTGAGATCAAACACCTTTCTTTTTTGAAGTAAACATTGTATCCCTTATTAGAGAACTGACTGATGCTCAGAAGATTGTGCTTTAATCCTTCCACAAGAGAAATGTTTTTAATCATGACATTCCCAATTTCAATTTACCATATCCCGTACTAAATCCTTTGTTGTCATATACAAAGGTAACTATAAGACTAGCTTTCTCAACTACACCAATGAGGAGATGGTTACTTAATTAGATAATTTTTTTATATGCTGTAATTGTCTGTCAAGTGTTCATAATCTCTACAAGTACGTCTAGAATCCTTGGAAATAATAATAAAAATTATTACTATCATCTCCAATAATAAAAGACTATGATAGTGTGATGGTTACTTAATTAAATAATTTTTTTTATATACTATAACTTTCATCTCCAAATAATAAAAGACTATGATGGTGTGATGGTTACTTAATTAAATAATGTTTTTTATATACTATAACTTTCTGTCACGTGTTCATAATCTTTATCTTTTTTCGGTGAGAAGCCTCTGTTATTAATCTCAAGGTCCTATATTATAGCATGTTGCATTTATAGACCTTTTTGTGCATGTTAGAAATATACAATGATGTGCACAAGTGTGTTCCTGTATATGCTTTGTTATCTGATATTGCAAAATGTTACCGGACATCATACTTTATATTTTATAAAATTCTTATATTTAGCAGACTATTTTAGGGTAAGGGACTTGATTTTAGAAGTTCAGGACGAAGTTATTTTTCTTTTTGTGTTGTCGGACTTAAACTTGCACGTCTTAACATTGTTGATGTCAAAGCTATCACTAAATGTTTGTAGGCTGGACGTTTTCCTTTTAGGAGGTCCTGCGTATTCTCTAGGCTGAAAAATTATGAAATACATTTGAAGTAATAATAATTATATCCTATTATTTTCCATCCTAAAACTGGCAGGTTATTTTCTTGTCTAGTTCGTGTATCCATAAGGAGGTGTGGAAGCAAACATAATGTTCAGTTATCCTCATCATAGTTATATTTCATTAATCTCAATGAATAAATTGAAAGGAACACTTTGCGATGAGCCCAGAGCCCGGAAGATATGGTCATATTCCAGAAATAGAATGTATGGTCCTCCAAAGGTATGAGTTGAAACATTGATTTTACATATATTTTTGTGTCAGTCAAATTAGTTACTAATAATTAATTGACCACAGACCTAATTACACCGACCTAATTAATTAATGTGTTTTAATAATTATGGTAATTGTGTAGCGCACATATTTTTTCCTCCATATATAAATACCTCTAGGGCGTTATGGTTAAATACACAAATACACAGTCATTCCTAAACACATACCCTCTAACCCGTGATAATTTCTTGCTCGCTTTCAAGCTCGCTGACAGTGCTGACCTTCGACGTCACCACTATCATCCTATTATCCTGGGAAGCTTTTCGCTCGCACAATACGGTGAGGGCTAATAAGCTTTAAGGAGAAAGTTTCGCACTGGACTCGGATTTCTCTATCCTTCGCCATACACTTCCTATCTCCATTCTTTTTCAGTTATTTGATTATTGCTTTTGCACGCACACACCTATACTCATATTTTTTTTTACAAAGATTTGTTTTTTACACAGATTGTTGATAACAATCTTAAAGCTTACTTTTTTCTAATCTGTGACTGACAAACTAGTCTTTTGTGTTTTTGTTTAACAGAGTAATGGAGAACGTAAACAATATGACTGGTAACGATGTGGTTGATCCCAACGCACAGATTATAATATCTGAAGGGGATCACCAACCGCCACTAAACCCTAACGCACAGGTACTGGTACCTGATGGGGATCAGCCGCCGGTTGGACATGTGCCTCCGAGACATGTGCCTTAGGGAAGAATTCCTTGGGGATATACTGTTATTGGACAGTTCAGGTACCTCTTGGACAAATACTGGTGTACAGTGACCTGTTACGACTATCACACCTGTTGCGCCTACGTATCCTGTAGCGCCTACCCATCCTGCTATGCCTGCTGCACACGCGGAGAAACCTGAGAAGTTCAATGGATCGAACTTCAAGCGCTGGCAGCAAAAGATGCTATTTTATCTGACCACAATAAACCTTGATCGATATCTCAAGGAGGAAGTACCATTTCTCACTGCTGAAAGTGATATGCAGACTGTGTATGTTGCAGATGTCTGGAAGCACGCCGACTATATATGTCAGAACTATGTGCTAAACTGTTTGGCTGATTCATTATATAACATATATTTCTCGAAACATCAGCTAAGGTCTTATGGAATCACTTGACCATAAGTATAAACCGAGGACGCTGGGGCAAAGAAGTGGATAATTAGTCACTTTCTTTATTACAAGATGTATCTAGAGTTCCGAAAATAGAAACGAACACAACATTATTTCTCTATGCTTTTTCGACTATGAATCATTCTCGATATCGAGGTTATCTTTCCATTTTCAACATCCCATGCAATTATAACTGCCACAGTAAATTTTCCAATCACTACAATTAATAAATAAATCAATGAAATGTAACTCCAATATTTTTTTTTTATTTCACTTTTAACATGCAAGTCAAACTAACATCTCCCGGTTGATGTCATTTTAAAAATGAACTAAGTTAAAAAGAATATATGAAAACAGTGTGACATACACTCTCTGTACAGCTTTGAAATATTCTAGTCCATACGCACACAATATTAATGATACATAATTGTATCTTATTGATTAATATATTCTAAAATATGATGTTTACGATATTACTCCCAAAATTAGAATGAGTACATTCAAATGATTTTAATATTTATGAACATTCTAAGAAGTAGAAGTACACAAAATTATTTGAAAAGAGTATATCAAGTTGTAAGCATTATATTTTATATATTTTGTGAAATATAAATATGAAAAGGACTTAATAAATATATTGAGAATAAAGTCAGTTAAATATAAAGAGTTTATATATATATGTATATATAAAGAGAGTTATTCAAATGAGAACCTGACAAGTGAGATCTAATCTCAGCAATAAAAATTATAATATATTTTAAGTTTTATTTAAACCCACCATTACAACCCATGCACTTTCTCACTCTACCCATGTACCCATCTTCCTCCCCCACCTACCCCACTACCGACCACCAGCCATCACCATCGCCATAAAACACTATATTTCTTGTCTCTCTCTCTTTCTCCACCCTCCCCCTCATGAACATCTTCATTTTTCTTTAAACTTCGATTGATTTTCAAACTTTTTTCGATCATCCATATATTCAGATATATCATCACAATCAATGTAATCATACGATTTGCATTTTGTATCATCATTTTCCTCCATCTACTCCATTTCCGATTTACTATTAACACTACATTCTTTTCCGATCTGGTTTGATAATGACAAAATATTATTATTTGAATTAAAAATATGATTATTTAAATTTTACTAATTCCAATTAGTATAGATGTAGATGATTTTATGTAGGTAGATTATTGATTTACATATAGTGACTTTTAGAAAGATATTGGTGATTATAGTGATTTTCGGGGTAATTTTAGGTTGTGTTAATAGAGTGATTATGTTTGTTGGTGGCATTCGTACAGCGATCGGAGATGGGGTCATGTAATGATGTCAGAAAGGTTTTGAGGGGGTGGTGGTTGTAATTTATATACGGTGATGATGGTGATTATAATGGTTGTATCGATTTAATCCAGTGAAGATCAAGGGTTGTTACGGCAGTGATTTTTGTTTGGCATTGGTGATTTTAGTTTCCTGGTGGTGATTTTTGGTTTCCAGTGGTAATTTTTGATTTTTCGGTGGTGATTTTTGGTTTGAGGGTGGTGATTTCATTTTTGACGGTGGTGATATTTTGGTGGTCGTCGGAGGTGGTGGCGGTGGTCTCTGGTGGTGTTTATGGTCGAAAATTGTGGTAGTTTGTGGTCGAAAATTGTGGTCGTCTGTGGTTGATTTTGATGTGTGGTTGAATTAGAAAGAAGATGGTGAAATATTAAATATTAAATAAAAGGTGAGAGATGAATATGATATATTAAAATGAGTACATATGATTAGATCTCATATCTCACACTAGTGGCGTTCTCATTAGAGTAAGACCATATATATATGTGGATTAATTGTGTAATAATGAATTGGGAGCTATATATGATCAGTTCATTATTATATTAACCGAGGATTTAGTGTTAAGAATACTTACAAATTATGGAAATATTTATGGTAGAAAAAAGACAAAAATTAAAAAAAAAATTGCTTATTCACAACCGTTAGAAGTCACGGTTGTCCTCAACTTTCTATCCAAATTTTGCTTGTTCATTTATATACGTAATATATTATATATATAGTATAAACTCTACATAAATTTCTCTAACAAGGAGATATGTGACCCCCCCACCTCAGGATTAACTCAGAAACCCGACCCGGGGACGCCAAACCACTAAACAACTCAATATATGCTTACATAAACTCAAATTTAATTAATAACATAAAATTCGTACAATAAATTAAAGTCTATAATAAAACTTATGATCCATCGTAAGTATCTAACTAGATACAGACATACGTCTATTATATAAATATTATTTGTCATGATGCTAATCGCCTCTCGACGTCCGTTAAAACCTTAATTCATCAATTTTACATATATCGATGGACATCCTTCTACAAAACTCTTTCCTGAGGTTTGTACGAAGAAAGCAGAGTTCTTCAAATTATCAAATAATTACGTTTACAAAAGAATCATCAGAGTTTCATCACAATCATCAAAAGTTCATCAAAATAGTTATCACACGATTAAAATGGAGTATTCAATAACTGTAGGTTAATCAATTCATCAAGTTCATGAAGTTGGGATCCCGACCAGCTAAACAATTGGTTTGTCTTACTTCCGATAAGGAATCATCATCATCAGTTCATCAAGAATCGGTGCAAGAATAATCATTTTTTATCCGTGAATCATCAACCAAATTAAATCAATCATCATTTAAAGTTCAAAACCTTATCAAAGCATCAACAACAAATTAATATAGTATATACTTACCTTTAACCGCTTTTAAACCTTAGATTCTTTTTCAGTCTCAAACCTCGATATTTTTAATTTTTTCCTAAAAATATCAATCATGATTCTCGAATTTATTAACATGTTTTAATATTTTAATTATTGAATCTCAACTACAAAATTCTACTAACTAAAATCTTATTAATTAATTCAAACTAACTAACTAATAATACTGAATCCTCAAACAAACTTAATAAATAATAATAATATGATAATGTAATAAATAAAAGACGAGGGCAGAGAGACATATCAAATATGTTGGAAGCACACTACTTCTCCTAGATTAACTTTCAGGCCAAAAGTTTCTATATAATGTGGAGGGAAAGGCACTTCTCTCCTCTTACTCGATGTGGCATAAGTTTAATTATGATTTTAAAAAGAGATAAAATTGACGGTGATACACAAAGAAGAGGTGCTTAGTTTGGCTTAGGCACCTCATCGTGTTGATGGCAAAAAGGTGGAGCATCTTGAGTACAAGTTAGATTCTTAATGTTATTTAGCTTCTTTCTAATTATCCTTAATTCTCTCTTTATGGAATTGGTTTGGTATGTAGAAATATAGTGTAAGGTAGGTAAGTAGGCTTGAGTAATATTGAGCCGTGACCTAGACCACAAGCATCTTAGCAACACCTGACTAATATATTATTATTTTTAAATTGTTATTGTATTGTACAGTCATACAATATAACGCTATTAAGTTTTACATCCTAAAGAGATTACTTCCCAAATTTTATATAAGACCACATTTGTTACAAGTTTTAAATTATACTTTTACACACTTTAAACCCACATTGAAATGGGAAGAAAAGTACAAATCTCTCATGCTCTATATAATCATTCTCTATATAATCAAAGTAGAGCCCCTAATTTAGAAAATTATAACTCAGTGTTGTTGCCTTGCATCCACTTGGCGTGAAGGTAGCTAAACATTTAAATACAAACTTCATTGAAATACAAACGTCAAGGCATGAAATATGCATGACAAGATAATTAGTTCAAAGTTTTAATAAAAATAAGTGCGAGGACGTTCCCAAGTGTTTTGGTGGTTAAACATCTAAATAATTTGTGTCCCACATCAAAATGTCTTTCAATGAAGCCTTTAATGCTCTATACAGTTGAAATGGGGATGACTATCTTAATCAAAATTAACACTTGTTTCTTGGGATCCAGCCAAAACTTTTGAAAATGTGGTTTTCTCTCTCGTGACACCTCAAAAATATAGACTCCTCAAAATATATAATGTGGGACTCTTGGCCTCCTGATAGTATTTCTCATATTTTACCTATAAACTAATAACTCATCGTTAAAATACCTTAATGCTAGGCCCAAAATTCAATCTATGATTTAGTTTTTGAAACATAAATGCACATTTCTATGTTTGAGTGAAATTCGAAGGAAACCTTAAGTTCATCTTGCCCTACATCGATGGGTATATAGATGAGACTCCCCTTAAAGACTATAAACCTTAATCAGAACAACTAACTAATGTGATGGATTTCTTGTGGCATTATTTAGAGCTGAAATATCCTGAAAATTTTAAGTTACAATTTTTTTAAACTTTAAGTCAAAATTCTAAAGTAAGGATTATGAAATCTGAACTCAAACTCTCAAGGAAACTCATAAGGGAAAAGGGGAAGATGAGTTTTGAAACAATAACAAAATATCCATTCCACATAAAGTAAAAATAAAAGTAGTTGAACCATATTTTCTCTCTATATTAGAACTTGAAACCAAACTCTTAGTGAAACAAATAGACATAGAAGTATATTTTGATTTGAGTCGACCTTATTTGGTCTCACTTCCCTCGAAATTGTCCCACAAGAATATATAATGTGTTTTTCTACATGGTCACACTCAATTAATATTTATTGAGCTAATTTACATTAGCTCATAAAACAAGTTCAAACTTTTTATCTATCTTTTATATTTCTTTCTTTGGGTGTCCTGAGATATTCGACCACCAACATACTATAATACAAATACTTATTATGAAATCTTTTTATTTATTGAATTCGACTACATAGTACTCATATGAAAGAAAATGGATACTTGCTTGCTTTCCTCTTTTAAGCACTTCTTCTTCTTGCACACAGATAGATATTAATTCGTTGAGGCTCCATTTCTCTTTTTGTGTGTTGTAAAGGCTTTTCAAGTAACTGTATGGATTAGAGAAAGAATTTTTAAACGGTTCTTTAACATTCATCTTAAGACCCTTCAATTTTCTACAATTTCAATTCCTTTTATAATGTACCCTCTGATGCTTCCCAGGCCATTAAATTTAATCTTTGTAAGTGAATTCATGAGATTGCTCACTTTGCTTTGTCCGAAACTTTTGTACTTTTCAGCAATAGAATTATAGTAGTCCCTTGCATATATAGTTTCTGGAATGCCTCCTTGTAAGGCATTTGTCTTACTTATTTTCATGCATATTAATGCCATCTTGATATGCTTATGCCACTCCTCATACTTATTTTGGCATCTCTCATTGCATTTGCATTTAACTTTGTAGGTGGGTCTTCTTTTAAAACATGATCGAAGTCCAAAATTCCAAGGTTCAATTCAATATCTTGTTTCCACTTCTTGAAATTCAATCCATTGAGTAGTTCCATTTTATTAGTACTCATGGGAAAACTCATGGTTGTAGAAAGTCTCATTCTTGGTTTAATCATCAGTGAAACTTTACTTTATGTGTACATGTTTATGTATGAGATTTATCAAGTTTCACTTAATACCATAATATATGAGATTTACCATATATACATTTATATTTAAATAAATCTGTATATGTGTCCTAAAATAAGCTATATAAAATCTAGTGTATCCATGTATGGATTACACATATCATTTTTAAGAGGTGGTATCATTTGTGATATACTGTTCTTTTAATTAAATGCATCAACAATTTATCCTATACTTTTAGATTTATCAAATAAAATTTTAGTTCACACAATTAACAACTTTAGAAGTTAAAAAATCATTCTAAATTTTTAATCCTTCACGAAATGCAAATATCAATACATATACAATTCAACTAATTTATTAGTATTGAATTCAAATGTTCAATAAATGCCTATTAATTCATGATATATTATAATTGCATAAATATGGCTTCTTTGGCAGCAATATATATAGTATTAAATATAAAGACAAATATTATAGAAAAGAAGAAAAAAATTGAATTCACTGCAACTATGAATTCGTAATATAATCTTTAACATTCAAGTATTAATCCCAAAAATATTATCTAAAACTTTAAATCTGTTGCTCTGATACCACTGTTAGATTAACAATAAAATTATAGATCAATCTGGTAAAGATATACTAACTTGTTTTAGTAATACTTGAATCCATTTTGAATCTTCTCCTGGATCCACCCTTTATGTTCTCCTTCATTTCTATTATGATGGGACAAATACCTTCTGAGAAGATAATATGTTTTAGGAAAATTTGTTTATATATAAGTTCAATATTTGAACAAGTTATGACGGTTCTCTTCAACATGTCTTCAGGATTATTACAAGTGAATCTAAATTCAAACAGATAAATTATATATGTAACGCATATTTGATTATATCTAAAGTTATATATAATAACTACAACTTGTATAGGTGTGTGAAACCTAATCCTGTTTATTTGTGTCTATATATATCATTAGTTTATACGTAATATTACACATAAAGCATCTAAAAACTCAGATGTAGTTTAAATTGATTGCGTTATCTCCCATGCATTCTAATAGAGAAACTGATAGAATATGATACTAATTACTGAGAGGGAATTATTTAGTTTTGGATATAAAAGTGAAAATCAGCCAGTCTCAGTGGACACGGAGCATAACTCACATGGCTATAAGAGTAAGTAATCTTTGTTAAATGTCATGGAAGCCAACGTTCCCCACCTCTCTCGTATGCTTGATAATTCCATTTTATTCCTTACTTTCTTTACGGTCTTGTTCGACTGAGTTCCGTCTAACTACCATTCTGAAGCGATGTCATGCATTGAATTAAAATCCATTCCTATTCTACACACTTGTTTAAGTTAGGATAAGAGATCATCTGATTATCTCTCCTACCACTTCTTGAATCTTGTAATTTAAGGCTATATAACTAATCAGTAGAAAGCATATATTATACGATTCGATATACTTATTTATGAAACTAGTTTGTGGATTGCACAAATCACAGCTTGAATAATAATTATTATTCCTTATTTTACATACATGCATATATATCTAAATGCTAAAATGACAACTATACGAAGAAGGATCAAGGAGAAGATGCAAGAGATTTAACAATCCTAATGATTGAAACCCAAGAAGACTTCAAGACTTCAAGTAGATTCAATATTCAGTGTATGCTTAAATTGTAGTATAACAACGGTGGTGTTAAGTAGGCACTTTAGCATAGATTTTCAAAAACTTGAAAAGCAAAACAAAAGTCTTCACAATCAGCAGCAATTTTGATGACTAAACCCACAAAACATTACACACACTATTCTAAAAAAATGAATCTATTCCAATCTTTCTAAATTTCTTTGCTAATTGGCTACTGTTGGGCCTGGTCCACTTATGTGGGCTATGATTTTATTAAGCCCAACTAAATAAATGAAAAAAAACAAAAACACAGTAAAATGTTAGAGAGAGAGAAAAAAAAAGGAAATAAAAGGGGGGAGACAAAATGTTTTGTGGAGTAGCGTGAAGTGATTCAAGATAATCCGAGAGGTGGAAGTACCAGTCGCAACAAGGTTGTATCTGTGAATTCTCTCCTACAAATCGGTGAGAATATCCAAACTTGGTTTGATGTATTATTAGTGAAATCTACATCTCTGTAAAAATTAATGTTTGTATGTACCTCTAGTATTAACTAGAGAGAAACTTGTGTATCCCATTATTTATAGTGGAAGTGTTTTAGTGTGGGTGATTTACTGTCACCTCGTGGTTTTTTCCCTTCACCTTGGAGGGTTTTCCACGTCAAAAATCTGGTTTGTTTTTTTACTTCTTTGCTGCTGTTATTTTGATCTATATTGCTGCAATTTTCTGTCTGTTTATTGATCGGTGCATCATCCTATTTTACACATAAAGAGGAAGTCTAAAGTGTAGTTGCATATAGCTTAGCTTGTTGTTGATTAATTGTGGTCTCCGGTAACCTGAGAGCATTGATGTTAAAGTGTATCCAAAAAAGAGCCAGGTTGCTAGAAATAAGTGGCATCAGAGCCAGGTTGCTAGAAATAAGTTTCTTGTGTGTCAAAAATGGATGGGTCAGATGGAATGATTAGATTGAACTCAACAAATTACTCTATATGGAAGCGTATGATGGAAGACTTGCTTTATTGCAAAGATTTATATAAGCCAGTTACATTAGGTGATCAAAAACCTGATGATATTTCAAGTGAAGACTGGAAAGTTATGCACAGAAAAACTGTTGGATTTATAAGAAGATGGGTTGAATCTAGTGTATTCGAAAATGTTTGTGATGAAACTGAAGCTCATATTTTATGGAAAAAACTGGAGAGTACCTTTGAGAAGAAAACGGCAAGAAACAAAACTGCACTAATTAGAAGGCTTGTTAATCTGAAGTATAAAGATGGAAGCAGCATGGTAGAGCACACAAATCAGTTTCAGAGCATTGCCAACAAATTGGTCACCTTGGAATTAAAGCTTGATGATGAGGTTCAAGCTTCTTTACTTCTTAGCTCATTGCCTGACAGTTGGGAAACACTAGTGGTGACAATCAGCAACTCTGCACCAGATGGAAAACTAACCATGGATTTGGTTAAAGATAGCTTGTTAAATGAAGAGGCAAGAAGAAAAAAAGCAGGTGAATCTTTTTCAGGGGCACTTCTAACGCAGAAAGAGGAAAGGCCTGGAAGGAGTCAACAAAGAAATTGGCGCAATCCAAGCAAAAGAGATCATTCCAGGGGAAGATCTAAATCTAGATCAAGAAAAAATGTTACTTTCTACCATTCAAACAAACCTGGACATATGATTAAAGAGTGCTGAATTTTAAAAAGAGAACAAAAAGGCAAGGAGAATGAGAATGAGGCAAACACAATTTCTAATGATGGTGATGTACAGATTGTCCATGATGGCGTATTTGTCAATATTGTTTGTCAGGATACAGATTGGGTGATCGATTCCGGTGCCTCATACCATGTAACATCTCATGCTGAATTTTTTACAAGCTATACCAGTAGTGATTTTGGAATAGTGCGAATGGGAAATACAGGTGCATCCAAGATTGTCGGTATTGGCGATATTCACTTAGAAACCAACATTGAAAACAAGCTAGTGCTCAAATACGTCAGACATGTTCCAGATATTCGACTTAATTTGATCTCTACAGGTAAACTTGATGATGAAGGTTTTGAAAGTTATTATGGTGGAGGTAAATGGAAGCTTACTAAAGGTTTGCTAATTGTTGCTAAGGGAAAGAAAATGAGCACTCTTTATTCGACACAAGCTACACTTTGCAAGGCTGATATAAATACAATTCAGAAAGATGCAAGTCTTGATCTTTGGCATGCAAGGCTCGGTCATATCAGCGAAAAGGAACTCCAAACACTGGTCAGAAAGAAATATTTACCTCAACTGCAAAATATGTCTTCCCTTAAAACTTGTGATCATTGCATAGTTGGAAAAACACATAGAGTTGCATTCAATACTCATTCCTCATTTAGAAAGCCAGGTGTGATTGATTTGATACATACTGATGTTTGTAGTATGCAAAGTAAATCTCTTGGTAGTGCTCTTTACTTTGTAACATTTATTGATGATCATTCCCGGAAAGTTTGGGTGCTCAATTTAAAATCTAAAGATCAGGTACTTGATGTATTTACAAAGTTTCATTCTTATGTTGAACGAGAAACAGGAAGAAAACTGAAGTGTGTCAGATCAGATAACGGAGGTGAGTACAGGGGTCCATTTGAAAAAATATTGTCAAAGACATGGCATCAGGCTTGAGAAAATAGTAGTAAAAACCCCCAGCAGAACGGGGTAGCGGAGAGAATGAATAGAACCATTGAAGAGCGAGTCCGATGTATGCTTTCACATGTTAAACTACCAAAGTCTTTTTGGGGGGAGGCTGTAAGAACTACTGTTGATTTAATCAATCTTTCTCCTTCAGTTTCGTTTAACGGTGATGTACCTGAAAGAGTATGGACAGGGAAATATATCTCATATAATCAGTTGAGAGTTTTTGGGTGCAAGGCATATGTTCATATTCCGAAAGATGAAAGATCAAAACTTGATGATAAGGCAAAATTATGTATTTTCTTGGGATATGGCCATGAAGAGTTCAGATATAGATTGTGGGATCCAATGGACAAGAAAATTGTCAGAAGCAGGGATTTTGTATTTCTTGAAGATCAGTTTGGTGAAGTTAAGAAAATTGATAAATCAAGATCCTTTGTTAGCTCATATGTTGATTTGACACCAATTCCTCCTCCTCCTACAGTCCATAACAATCAAACGGAAGATAATGATCACATGGAAAATGGTCAAGAAGACCATCAAGATGATGGTGGCAGGTTTGAATTTGATCAGATAAATGAGGATGACGAGCAAGGTGAAAATGAAGATCCAGAAACGCAGTGGACAGAAACAGAGATTCCATTGAGGAGATATACAAGAACAAGACAGCCCTCTACACGATACACTCCAACAGAGTATGTGATGTTAACTGAAGGGGGAGAACCAGAATCTTACTATGAGGCTGTTTTACATGAGAAAAAGGAAGAATGGTCAAAAGCTATGGAAGAAGAAATTAGATCCTTGCAGCAAAATCACACTTATGATTTAGTCAAGCTACCTAAGGGTAAGAGATCATTAAAAAATAAATGGGTATACAGGTTGAAGCTCGATGAAAACAGTGGGCAAACAAGATACAAAGCGATACTTGTTGTGAAAGGATTCAGTCAGAAAAAAGGAGTTGATTTTGAAGAAATTTTCTCACCTGTTGTAAAGATGTCATCCATTAGAGTTGTGTTGGGTTTAGCAGCAAAACTGAACCTTAAAGTTGAACAACTTAACGTGAAGACCGCCTTTCTCCATGGAAACTTAGAAGAAGAGATATATATGGAACAACCCGAAGGATTTAAAGTTCCAGAAAAAGAAGATTGTATTTGCAGGCTGAGAAAAAGCTTGTACGGTCTTAAACAAGCCCCTCGACAATGGTACAAAAAGTTTTATTCTTTTATGAAAACTCATGGATATCGTAAGACAAGCTCTGATCATTTTGTATTTGAGAAAAGATTTTCAGAAGATGATTCCATTATTCTCCTCTTATATGTGGATGATATGTTAATCGTTGGCCATGATGCGAGTAAGATTGAGAAATTAAAGAAAGATCTTAGTAATACATTTTCTATGAAGGATTTAGGGCCAGCAAAACAAATACTCGGTACGCAGATCATACGTGACAGGAAGAACAAAAAAACTTTTGCTATCTCAGGAGAGATATATTAATAAAGTTTTAGAGCGGTTTAACATGATTAATGCAAAGCCAGTTTTATATCCGCTTGCAAGTCATTTTAAGTTGAGTAATGAACAGTGCCCTTCAAGCGAAAAAGAAAAACAAGAGATGAAGAAAATTCCGTATGGCTCCGCGATAGGCAGCCTCATGTATGCCATGGTTTGTACCAGGCCTGATTTAGCTCATTCTGTCGGAGTTGTTAGCAGATTTCTTTCGAATCGTGGAAGAGAACATTGGGCTGCTGTGAAGTGGATATTTAGGTATCTCAAAGGTACCTCGAAATTATGTCTCTGCTATGGAAATGGTGAATGTGTGCTTGATGGTTTTACTGATGCGGATATGGCCGGTGACTTTGATTCCAGAAAGTCTACCTCAGGTTACCTAATTACTTATGCAGGGGGAGCAGTGTCATGGCAATCCAGATTGTAAAAGTGTATTGCATTATCTACAACCGAAGCCGAGTATATTGCCATTACAGAAGCTGGCAAGTAGGTCTTGTGGATGAAGAAATTTTTAAAGGATATTGATCAGAAGCAAAATAATTTTGTTGTCTACTGTGATAGCCAAAGTTCCATACATCTCAGTAAGAACTCTTCATTTCACTGTCGTACTAAACATATTGATGTCAGATACTATTGGATTTGAGACGTGTTAGAAATGAAGTTATTGCATATCCAGAAGATTCATACAAACAATAATGGATCAGACATGATGACGAAGGCGCTCGCAAGAGAAAAGCTTGCTATGTGCAGAAAAATTGCAGGCATGAGCGAGGCATATCCCACATAAAGTGGAGGGGGAGATTTGTTGGCCCTGGTCCACTTATGTGGGCTATGATTTTCTTAAGCCCAACTAAATAAATGAAAAAAAAACAAAAACACAGTAGAATGTTAGAGAGAGAGAAAAAAAAGGAAATAAAAGGGGGGAGACAAGACGTTTTGTGGAGTAGCGTGAAGTGATTCAAGACAATCCCAGAGGTGGAAGTACGAGCAGCAACAAGGTTATATCTGTGAATTATCTCCTACAAATCGGTGAGAATATTCAAACTTGGTTTGATGTATTATTAGTGAAATCCACATCTCTGTGAAGATTAATGTTTGTATGTACGTCTAGTATTAACCAGAGAGAAACTTGTGTATCCCATTATTTATAGTGGAATTGTTTTAGTGTGGGTGGTTTACTGTCACCTCGTGGTTTTTTTCCAGGGGTTTCCATGTCAAAAATCTGGATTGTTTTTTTACTTCTTTGCTGCTGTTATTTTATCTATATTGCTTCAATTTTCTATCCGTTTATTGATCGGTGCATCATCCTATTTTACACATAAAGAGGAAGTCTAAAGTGTAGTTGCATATAGCTTAGCTTGTTGTTCATTAATTGTGGTCTCCGGTAACCTTAGAGCATTGCTCTTAAAGTCTAGTGTATCCAAAAAAGAGTTTATTACACTCTTTTACTCCCAACAGCTACTAAGAAAGAAACCCTTTTATGAAAAAAAGCTATAAATACTGATAGTCCAAACAAAATAACTCTCTAAAATTACACAAACAGCAACATTCACTACTAAAAATATGGGATCAGACATCGGTTCTGAACCGATGTTAAAAAAAAACTGAACTGATGTCTTCGCGTGTGATGTTAAATGTCATCAGGCTTTGACATCGGTTCACAGCCGATGTCTATTACAGTGCTATACATCGGTTTTAAGAATAATTCTGATGTCTTTGCAACAAATTTCAGCTTATATTACAGTATTTCTAGGTGAATATGAGTATATTATGGCGTAATTATCCATTAAAACATGAAACCTACAAGCTCTAAAAGATATTTTTTTAAAAATCTTTCAAACAAACCGATGTGAAAATCTAGATCAGACATCGGTTATGTTGTCTGACCGACGTGAAATGGTCCATCAGACATCGGGTACTTTTATCAACCGATGTAAAATAATGGGTTAGACATCGGTTTCGTTCATTTGGTGATGTTAAATCCTTTTGTTTAACATCAATGTTTTTTTCTAACCGATGTTTAATCTTTAATATTGTAAAATTTAAGACATCAGCTATTGAAAATTCGTTGTTATTTGGCTTAAAATACATTGATTTTTTTACAGAACCGATGTCAAATGACTATTTGACATTGGATTTTGTAGTTCTTTTTCTTTTAATATTGTTTCACCTGATGTCTTTTGTTCATTTTTACATCGGTTTTAAATTACCATTCTGATGTTAATATATGTACTGTAAATTGCATATGCCATCCTGGTACTATTAATAGCCCAGGGAACCAATTGCATTTTCAACCAGAAAAATACCAACAATATGCAATACATCCAACCAAATTTGTAAAAATATAGAGGTATACATTGATACCAAATTTACTAACATTCAATCCAATAAGAGCTCAATTCGGACATTACATTCCAAGTCTAAAATAAACATCCCAACTAAAAACAATAAAACCCAAATTCTCTAGTTATTACATCCAACATTCTAAACATGTTTGACTAGTTAATATGTACCACTTGTCAAATTTCGACAATTCCAAACATAAATCAGAATGATGGATGTAATTGTCACCAAACATCCCTTAATTAACCACCAACCACCAGCAAACACAATATCAATTCACATAGTTCAGAGGAAAGCTATATATAGATACTTATCATTTTTACATCTTGTCTTGGATAAATTCAAGCACCTCCATCCGCACCTCATCCAGCTCCTGCCTTCTGCAGGACTTTCGAGTTTTGGCTGCCCACTATAAAACACACGTAAAAATTAGCAACCAGAATATTATTAACCAGAATTTCCATATGTATAATTAAAAATAAACAGAACCAACTATTTATAATTTAACCAGAAGAGGACCTTTTCTATATTTAACCGTAATTTTCTTCGTTAATCCAAAACTATATACCAGATAGTTCCTTATCACTAATAAAAACAAGATCCATCTGGAAATCACTAATAATAAAAACTGATAATAAAAATGGCACTCATATTTATCTGTCCTGAAAAACTACACAAAAAAATTCTACATGCCAAATATCGGAAATAATTTGCATATATACCTTGGTAGTAAAAGATAGCTCCTTATCAGCAATGATATCTTTCATGTATCGCATTATAACATAGCCACATTCAACCCCTCCTGGTTGTTTGGGAGATCCCTGTTACAATATAAAATCTGAATTAGCACCAGAAATTAATTAAAATTACAAAGTGATAAAAAAATACAAAAAACTTACAAGAAGATTCTTTATCTGAGGAGCTTTATTTCCCCTTCCAGTTTGAGCATTGTAGGATTTCATCGCTCTACATTGCAGAACAACAATAATATACATGATTATTTTTCAAAAGGGAGAATATTTACTATATATATTTATATATAGTAATTAACAGAAATATATTACTCTGTTAATGATTTTTCCAACTCATCAAAATGTGTTGGATGTGGCAAAGGGTTCAGAATATAAATGTCGCCATCCCAAATTACAACCAAAATCCAGTGGCAACTATGTTTATAAAAAAGAAAAAAGAAAAACACAAGTCAGAAATTTTAAAAAAACTACCTAAATATATTAATTTGTAAAAGCATGTCTAAATTAAAAATACTTACTTATGATTATGTGGCATGAAGTACATGCGATAGGGACTACTCTCTTTCAACCGATTAACAAAATAAGAATGAAAAGATTTGTTCAACGTAAATGTAGCTCCTGGATCGAAAAATCCATATAAGACCACATCATCATTCTTCCTCTCAATCTTAATCAGTCTTTGCAAGAGCCTACCAGGGAGTGAATTACATTACTTATAATATCCGTATAAAACATGAATATTGAATATGTAACGATAAAAAATTAACTTACGCCATATAAGCAGATATTGCAGCTTGGCCAATCATATCGAACTCCAACAATGCTTTCACATTTTCATGCAATATATAAATTATTTTCTCAGTCCCAAACACGTCCGAATCACACGGAATTGGTATTGACTCCCCAGTGGCTTTCATGAAGACTGCAGCATGTTTGTATAACACCTTGTACTGCTTTGGCACATTCTTGTTTAGCTTCATTTTTCTATAATCATCTTGAAGTTTCTGCAACTCATCTTTCCGCTTAGACTGCCCCTGCAACACTTCCTTTTTCTTTTTCTACACAGAATTAAATAAAACAAGAATAATCGGTTATTATTGACATAACTACTATAGAATGCAACAATCAATTCAGAGTATATTGACATAATTTCTATATAACATACCGCCACAGTTGGGTAGATGATCAATTCACGAGGCCATGCTACGTGAGAGCCAACTGGTTGGCGTACAACCTCAATTTCACCAGGTATGGGCACTGGAACCGACGCCTCTGGCTGGATGTGTCCGTCAACCGACACACGAACATGTCCGGGCTTTAGAGGCACTCCGTGTACTGAAACATTAATCTCTTCGTGATCATCAAAAACTGTTCCAAAAGCAACGTTGTTCTCTATGCAATCCAGTGCAAGCTCACATGACTGTGGACCCTACATTATAGTGAGGGATCAATTTAATTTTATTGCATAAATCCCAAGTCTGTAGGCATATATCTATTAGATCTTAATAATATTTTACCTTCTTTCCGCTCGGAGGAGAGGGGTCAAAACCAACAAAGTCTTCATCATTTACCAACAACTGTTTGGCACTCAGCGGTTTAACAGCAACTCCAACATTCCGCTTATCAGCAGCTCCCTCTTTATTAACAGGTACTTGATAACTTGATTTGTCAGAGAACATAGGAGAGTGACCATTCGAAGCATTAACCAAGGCCTTAAGTTCAGCCATCTCCCGCTGATTTCTTTCCAACTGATCCAACAACTCTGCCTTGGTAATTTTAGTCTTTTTTGCTTTCGGCAAATTGAAGAATGCTGTTGGAGTGACAAAGCCGCCAACCCCTCGAACCCTTCCTGCGTGTTCAGGAGTCTGAAGTGCCGTAGTCAACACATCTTCTGTTCCATGTGGAACAAATTCACCCTTCTCCTTCATTTCAAGTAACTCAGCCTGTAAAATAAATACAAACAATTAGTGCATTATTTATGACGCAATTATCTTTGAAGGGAATGCAGTATTAAAAATATCACTTACAATTCTCGCATTTATTTCCGCTTGCTCTTTAGTAAGCTCATCAGGATTCTTTAGCATCCTAGCCTTCCACCAAAAAATTGCACGATCAGGTTTCTCTTTCCGCTTTAAGTTCCCTTTCTTTATCTGTTAAAAAAGAGAAAATGTTTAAACTCCCTTAAAACTTAGAATTGCAAAGCCAAATAGATATGGTTCTTACTTCTTCTTCTCGCAAACCAATATACCCCTTCCTTGACAAGCGGTGATGATATTTCCGTTTACCCACTCTATTGCTCTGTAACTTACGTTGTTCCTGCACCAAAATAAATTAGTAAAAAATTAATAAATATTATTTAACCAAAATCTATTTAATCATTTAGCAAGTAAAATGGCAATCATGTATATTTTATTAGTAGAATATATTCATACCAGCCATTTGGGGCTCGTCCTCTCTGCAACAAATTTCTTCCAAGGTTTTTTACTAACAAACGCATACTTCTTCGGAGGCTTCATCAATTTCTTCTTTTTTCCAATAAATGGCATCACATATTTTGCAGTTAAATTAGCTTTAAACTGCCTCCATTTTTCACCTGTCGATTGTAGCACAAGCTTCTCACTTTCTGGGGCAATTTTGAATGTGTCCTAAAGAGCCACATAATATAAATTAGCCACATAATTTAGTACTGAATACCTACTTAGTGCCAATCACCATTTTGCCTTTAGGACCGAGTAAAAGCTTTCAAAGTTTCTACCTTTTAAATTGATTGAGTTCTTCTTACATAGCAATAACCCAATATGGATTTTCAAGTGCCTCATCCACTTTTTGGGCTCTATTTTTAAAAGAAATCCTGAGAAGTGACATTCATTCTGGGTGGCAATTGTAGTTCTCACACCCGTGTCTGGATCACCAATGATCAATTCAAAAGGATGGTCTCTATTCAATACCCTTTGTCTTTACAAAGAAGATCTGGATGGTTCTGCCTTGTTCAGCATTAAGTTGAGTATGGACTACAGATCCTCTTCTTGCTTCTCGTGAGTTGCTAGCACTATGGCTTGATGATTCGTCTTCATATAAAGGACTATTCTAGAACGATTCTCAAATTCCAAATATCCGGAATCCTTTTTTCCTTGCAGGATTACAAACTTGGTGTCGTCAAACGTTACATTAAGGCTTTCAAACACCTTCTGATCAACAATTACATAAACTCTGTAAGCTTTAGATTCCATAGGATAGCCAAGAAATATGTCTTCTTCTGCTTTAGCATCAAACTTTCCTAGATGCTCATTTTCTTTTTTAACCACAAAGCATTTAGCTCCAAACACATGAAAATATTTCAGTGTCGGTATTTTTTCAGGAATAATCTTCTAAAGAGTCTTGTCATGTTCTTTATTAATGAGGGTATGATTCTGAGTGTACCATGTTGTGTTGACTGCTTCAGCCAAAATTAAGTACGAAGTATTGATTCATTTAGCATGGTCGTTGCTACTTCAACCAAGGCGCAGTTCTTCCTTCTTACTAGTCCATTTTGCTATGGATTTCTTGGTGCTGAATACTATCTCGAAATACCTTACTATATACCAAATTCATAAAGTAATGCATTTTTAAATTTTGTTTCATTTTCTGAACTGATCTTTTTGATAGGTAGTTTCACTTGCATCAAAATATATTTATATGATCAACAATCATTGGTAGTGCTTCATCCTTTTATTTTAAGAACAACACCCATTTGTACTTTGAGTTGTCATGACTATCAATAAAAAATATTTCTTCCCTGATTGCGATAGTAAATTCACTGGACCAAATAAATCCATGTAAATTAACTGAAGAGGTTCAGTAATGCTTGTCATTTCCTTTATTCTATATGATGCTTTCTTTGACTTCCCTTTTTCACATGCTTCACAGAGTCCTTCTCGAAAAAATTCCATTTGTTGTAAACCTCTTACCAACTCCCTTTTTACCAGCGAGTTCATTATCTTGAAATTCAAGTGTGAGAGCTTCTTGTGCCATAACAAACTTTATTCTGATGAAGCTTTGCTGTAAAAAAACCTCATTATTGTTAGTGTTTGTGCCCTAGAGACAAAACTATTATATTTTTTTATGACACATGGATTATTAATTTTTATGTTCTATCAATTATTCTTTCATAATTTATTATATCTTAATTTACTGCGATATAAATATTACATTAATAAATTTCCTAGAAATATGATATGAGAATAGTAACGATATTCTAAAATATTAGTCGACTATTATTATTATGAACAATAATAATGCATTAAGACTAGTGTTTTTGTTGACTGATGATCGCATCTCACTGATCATAGGTATAGTGATACTAATGTCGAAAACACAGGAAGATGTAAATATACATGGTGCTGGATAGACCCACTATGAGATTTTACATGTTTGTTGTGTCATAAAAAATTCTCATAGTGATAATGATGTAATGGTCCTTAGACGTGAAATCATTATATTTTTATACGATGATTAATATACTTTGATTATGTTAAAATTTTCCTTTGACCGGGTAATGATAAAACTGGACTTCAGGTATATTATGACTTTTATGAGATATATGACTGATGTAGAAAGGAATTAACCTTCCTATTTTAGAGTGATATTATTGTCTCTTGTGTAAGCTAGACTATGAAATGAGTGGCGTTATGCTCAAATGTTGATTTTAAATTAGAGTCTACTCATTGATCATGGAAACCTCGATTAAACCATGAATAGCATGACACATAATATACATCGAGTTTAATATATAATATGTGGTTAAAAGGATTATATTTGATTTTACATTATTCATAAAAGTTTTAACGATAAATATTACTTAGGTAGAAATGATGTATTAATGGATGCCACTCACTGTTTATAATTTTAATATGAGATATTTAAATTATTTCCAATTAAATAATAACCTCTAGGGTCACACAATGAAAGCTTGAAGATATATTTAATTTAAATTCGGGTTTGAATTAAATAAGAATTTTAAATTATTTATTAATAATTAATTTTGACTTAATTAATAGAATAAATGAAATTTATATTTATTATTATTAAATTAGAAATTCATTTATTGGATGATTAACTGAGACTTAATCAGAAAATAAGTTGGAATTTCAGATTTAATATAACTTTAATATTGGATTAGGATTAAAACTCATTTTAGTCTATCATATATAATCTCTTTTAGGGCTGAATTAGGTGACTACATTTTTTATAAGATTAAAAATACAAAACCCTAGTAGTGAGAAAGAGACAGAAGAAGAAGAACGAGTTCAGATTTTTACCGCTAGTACACGCCTCCTCCGCTCAAGTTTTAGATGGATACATATAAGGCGTAGATCGCTCAGCGGATACATGGTGATCGTTTTAAGCAAGCACCTCCATTAGACAATCATAATCGTAAAGCTTCACAAGGTAAACATCTTATCCACAAATTAAACATAATAATCTCTTATACCAGTGGGTTTCGGTTTCAGATTTTTACCGTTTTAATGTTTATTTCCGTTGTGTTTTTATACCTCAAAACCCAATAATCTCCCCATCACAGGTAGAACTGCAGTCAACTATGAACATAATAACTTTTCTTACACTCTATAAAGCAAGCTTCTCATCTTTCCTGTTTGAGATCAAACACCTTTCTTTTTTGAAGTAAACATTGTATCCCTTATTAGAGAACTGACTGATGCTCAGAAGATTGTGCTTTAATCCTTCCACAAGAGAAATGTTTTTAATCATGACATTCCCAATTTCAATTTACCATATCCCGTACTAAATCCTTTGTTGTCATATACAAAGGTAACTATAAGACTAGCTTTCTCAACTACACCAATGAGGAGATGGTTACTTAATTAGATAAATTTTTTTATATGCTGTAATTGTCTGTCAAGTGTTCATAATCTCTACAAGTACGTCTAGAATCCTTGGAAATAATAATAAAAATTATTACTATCATCTCCAAATAATAAAAGACTATGATAGTGTGATGGTTACTTAATTAAATAATTTTTTTTATATACTATAACTTTCATCTCCAAATAATAAAAGACTATGATGGTGTGATGGTTACTTAATTAAATAATGTTTTTTATATACTATAACTTTCTGTCACGTGTTCATAATCTTTATCTTTTTTCGGTGAGAAGCCTCTGTTATTAATCTCAAGGTCCTATATTATAGCATGTTGCATTTATAGACCTTTTTTGTGCATGTTAGAAATATACAATGATGTGCACAAGTGTGTTCCTGTATATGCTTTGTTATCTGATATTGCAAAATGTTACCGGACATCATACTTTATATTTTATAAAATTCTTATATTTAGCAGACTATTTTAGGGTAAGGGACTTGATTTTAGAAGTTCAGGACGAAGTTATTTTTCTTTTTCGTGTTGTCGGACTTAAACTTGCACGTCTTAACATTGTTGATGTCAAAGCTATCACTAAATGTTTGTAGGCTGGACGTTTTCCTTTTAGGAGGTCCTGCGTATTCTCTAGGCTGAAAAAATTATGAAATACATTTGAAGTAATAATAATTATATCCTATTATTTTCCATCCTAAAACTGGCAGGTTATTTCTTGTCTAGTTCGTGTATCCATAAGGAGGTGTGGAAGCAAACATAATGTTCAGTTATCCTCATCATAGTTATATTTCATTAATCTCAATGAATAAATTGAAAGGAACACTTTGCGAGAGCCCAGAGCCCGGAAGATATGGTCATATTCCAGAAATAGAATGTATGTGTCCTCCAAAGGTATGAGTTGAAACATTGATTTTACATATATTTTTGTGTCAGTCAAATTAGTTACTAATAATTAATTGACCACAGACCTAATTACACCGACCTAATTAATTAATGTGTTTTAATTAATTATGGTAATTGTGTAGCGCACATATTTTTTCCTCCATATATAAATACCTCTAGGGCGTTATGGTTAAATACACAAATACACAGTCATTCCTAAACACATACCCTCTAACCCGTGATAATTTCTTGCTCGCTTTCAAGCTCGCTGACAGTGCTGACCTTCGACGTCACCACTATCATCCATTTTATCCTGGGAAGCTTTTCGCTCGCACAATACGGTGAGGGCTAATAAGCTTTAAGGAGAAAGTTTCGCACTGGACTCGGATTTCTCTATCCTTCGCCATACACTTCCTATCTCCATTCTTTTTCAGTTATTTGATTATTGCTTTTGCACGCACACACCTATACTCATATTTTTTTTTACAAAGATTTGTTTTTTACACAGATTGTTGATAACAATCTTAAAGCTTACTTTTTTCTAATCTGTGACTGACAAACTAGTCTTTTGTGTTTTTTGTTTAACAGAGTAATGGAGAACGTAAACAATATGACTGGTAACGATGTGGTTGATCCCAACGCACAGATTATAATATCTGAAGGGGATCACCAACCGCCACTAAACCCTAACGCACAGGTACTGGTACCTGATGGGGATCAGCCGCCGGTTGGACATGTGCCTCCGAGACATGTGCCTTAGGGAAGAATTCCTTGGGGATATACTGTTATTGGACAGTTCCAGGTACCTCTTGGACAAATACTGGTGTACAGTGACCTGTTACGACTATCACACCTGTTGCGCCTACGTATCCTGTAGCGCCTACCCATCCTGCTATGCCTGCTGCACACGCGGAGAAACCTGAGAAGTTCAATGGATCGAACTTCAAGCGCTGGCAGCAAAAGATGCTATTTTATCTGACCACAATAAACCTTGATCGATATCTCAAGGAGGAAGTACCATTTCTCACTGCTGAAAGTGATATGCAGACTGTGTATGTTGCAGATGTCTGGAAGCACGCCGACTATATATGTCAGAACTATGTGCTAAACTGTTTGGCTGATTCATTATATAACATATATTTCTCGAAAACATCAGCTAAGGTCTTATGGGAATCACTTGACCATAAGTATAAAACCGAGGACGCTGGGGCAAAGAAGTGGATAATTAGTCACTTTCTTTATTACAAGATGTATCTAGAGTTCCGAAAATAGAAACGAACACAACATTATTTCTCTATGCTTTTTCGACTATGAATCATTCTCGATATCGAGGTTATCTTTCCATTTTCAACATCCCATGCAATTATAACTGCCACAGTAAATTTTCCAATCACTACAATTAATAAATAAATCAATGAAATGTAACTCCAATATTTTTTTTTATTTCACTTTTAACATGCAAGTCAAACTAACATCTCCCGGTTGATGTCATTTTAAAAAATGAACTAAGTTAAAAAGAATATATGAAAACAGTGTGACATACACTCTCTGTACAGCTTTGAAATATTCTAGTCCATACGCACACAATATTAATGATACATAATTGTATCTTATTGATTAATATATTCTAAAATATGATGTTTACGATATTACTCCCAAAATTAGAATGAGTACATTCAAATGATTTTAATATTTATGAACATTCTAAGAAGTAGAAGTACACAAAATTATTTGAAAAGAGTATATCAAGTTGTAAGCATTATATTTTATATATTTTGTGAAATATAAATATGAAAAGGACTTAATAAATATATTGAGAATAAAGTCAGTTAAATATAAAGAGTTATATATATATGTATATATAAAGAGAGTTATTCAAATGAGAACCTGACAAGTGAGATCTAATCTCAGCAATAAAAATTATAATATATTTTAAGTTTTATTTAAACCCACCATTACAACCCATGCACTTTCTCACTCTACCCATGTACCCATCTTCCTCCCCCACCTACCCCACTACCGACCACCAGCCATCACCATCGCCATAAAACACTATATTTCTTGTCTCTCTCTCTTTCTCCCACCCTCCCCCTCATGAACATCTTCATTTTTCTTTAAACTTCGATTGATTTTCAAACTTTTTTCGATCATCCATATATTCAGATATATCATCACAATCAATGTAATCATACGATTTGCATTTTGTATCATCATTTTCCTCCATCTACTCCATTTCCGATTTACTATTAACACTACATTCTTTTCCGATCTGGTTTGATAATGACAAAATATTATTATTTGAATTAAAAATATGATTATTTAAATTTTACTAATTCCAATTAGTAATAGATGTAGATGATTTTATGTAGGTAGATTATTGATTTACATATAGTGACTTTTAGAAAGATATTGGTGATTATAGTGATTTTCGGGGTAATTTTAGGTTGTGTTAATAGAGTGATTATGTTTGTTGGTGGCATTCGTACAGCGATCGGAGATGGGGGTCATGTAATGATGTCAGAAAGGTTTTGAGGGGGTGGTGGTTGTAATTTATATACGGTGATGATGGTGATTATAATGGTTGTATCGATTTAATCCAGTGAAGATCAAGGGTTGTTACGGCAGTGATTTTTGTTTGGCATTGGTGATTTTTAGTTTCCTGGTGGTGATTTTTGGTTTCCAGTGGTAATTTTTGATTTTTCGGTGGTGATTTTTGGTTTGAGGGTGGTGATTTCATTTTTGACGGTGGTGATATTTTGGTGGTCGTCGGAGGTGGTGGCGGTGGTCTCTGGTGGTGTTTATGGTCGAAAATTGTGGTAGTTTGTGGTCGAAAATTGTGGTCGTCTGTGGTTGATTTTGATGTGTGGTTGAATTAGAAAGAAGATGGTGAAATATTAAATATTAAATAAAAGGTGAGAGATGAATATGATATATTAAAATGAGTACATATGATTAGATCTCATATCTCACACTAGTGGCGTTCTCATTAGAGTAAGACCATATATATATGTGGATTAATTGTGTAATAATGAATTGGGAGCTATATATGATCAGTTCATTATTATATTAACCGAGGATTTAGTGTTAAGAATACTTACAAATTATGGAAATATTTATGGTAGAAAAAAAGACAAAAAATTAAAAAAAAAATTGCTTATTCACAACCGTTAGAAGTCACGGTTGTCCTCAACTTTCTATCCAAATTTTGCTTGTTCATTTATATACGTAATATATTATATATAGTATAAACTCTACATAAATTTCTCTAACAAAGGAGATATGTGACCCCCCCCACCTCAGGATTAACTCAGAAACCCGACCCGGGGACGCCAAACCACTAAACAACTCAATATATGCTTACATAAACTCAAATTTAATTAATAACATAAAATTCGTACAATAAATTAAAGTCTATAATAAAACTTATGATCCATCGTAAGTATCTAACTAGATACAGACATACGTCTATTATATAAATATTATTTGTCATGATGCTAATCGCCTCTCGACGTCCGTTAAAACCTTAATTCATCAATTTTACATATATCGATGGACATCCTTCTACAAAACTCTTTCCTGAGGTTTGTACGAAGAAAGCAGAGTTCTTCAAATTATCAAATAATTACGTTTACAAAAGAATCATCAGAGTTTCATCACAATCATCAAAAGTTCATCAAAATAGTTATCACACGATTAAAATGGAGTATTCAATAACTGTAGGTTAATCAATTCATCAAGTTCATGAAGTTGGGATCCCGACCAGCTAAACAATTGGTTTGTCTTACTTCCGATAAGGAATCATCATCATCAGTTCATCAAGAATCGGTGCAAGAATAATCATTTTTTATCCGTGAATCATCAACCAAATTAAATCAATCATCATTTAAAGTTCAAAACCTTATCAAAGCATCAACAACAAATTAATATAGTATATACTTACCTTTAACCGCTTTTAAACCTTAGATTCTTTTTCAGTCTCAAACCTCGATATTTTTAATTTTTTCCTAAAAATATCAATCATGATTCTCGAATTTATTAACATGTTTTAATATTTTAATTTATTGAATCTCAACTACAAAATTCTACTAACTAAAATCTTATTAATTAATTCAAACTAACTAACTAATAATACTGAATCCTCAAACAAACTTAATAAATAATAATAATATGATAATGTAATAAATAAAAGACGAGGGCAGAGAGACATATCAAATATGTTGGAAGCACACTACTTCTCCTAGATTAACTTTCAGGCCAAAAGTTTCTATATAATGTGGAGGGAAAGGCACTTCTCTCCTCTTACTCGATGTGGCATAAGTTTAATTATGATTTTAAAAAGAGATAAAATTGACGGTGATACACAAAGAAGAGGTGCTTAGTTTGGCTTAGGCACCTCATCGTGTTGATGGCAAAAAGGTGGAGCATCTTGAGTACAAGTTAGATTCTTAATGTTATTTAGCTTCTTTCTAATTATCCTTAATTCTCTCTTTATGGAATTGGTTTGGTATGTAGAAATATAGTGTAAGGTAGGTAAGTAGGCTTGAGTAATATTGAGCCGTGACCTAGACCACAAGCATCTTAGCAACACCTGACTAATATATTATTATTTTTAAATTGTTATTGTATTGTACAGTCATACAATATAACGCTATTAAGTTTTACATCCTAAAGAGATTACTTCCCAAATTTTATATAAGACCACATTTGTTACAAGTTTTAAATTATACTTTTACACACTTTAAACCCACATTGAAATGGGAAGAAAAGTACAAATCTCTCATGCTCTATATAATCATTCTCTATATAATCAAAGTAGAGCCCCTAATTTAGAAAATTATAACTCAGTGTTGTTGCCTTGCATCCACTTGGCGTGAAGGTAGCTAAACATTTAAATACAAACTTCATTGAAATACAAACGTCAAGGCATGAAATATGCATGACAAGATAATTAGTTCAAAGTTTTAATAAAAATAAGTGCGAGGACGTTCCCAAGTGTTTTGGTGGTTAAACATCTAAATAATTTGTGTCCCACATCAAAATGTCTTTCAATGAAGCCTTTAATGCTCTATACAGTTGAAATGGGGATGACTATCTTAATCAAAATTAACACTTGTTTCTTGGGATCCAGCCAAAACTTTTGAAAATGTGGTTTTCTCTCTCGTGACACCTCAAAAATATAGACTCCTCAAAAATATATAATGTGGGACTCTTGGCCTCCTGATAGTATTTCTCATATTTTACCTATAAACTAATAACTCATCGTTAAAATAACCTTAATGCTAGGCCCAAAATTCAATCTATGATTTAGTTTTTGAAACATAAATGCACATTTCTATGTTTGAGTGAAATTCGAAGGAAACCTTAAGTTCATCTTGCCCTACATCGATGGGTATATAGATGAGACTCCCCTTAAAGACTATAAACCTTAATCAGAACAACTAACTAATGTGATGGATTTCTTGTGGCATTATTTAGAGCTGAAATATCCTGAAAATTTTAAGTTACAATTTTTTAAACTTTTAAGTCAAAATTCTAAAGTAAGGATTATGAAATCTGAACTCAAACTCTCAAGGAAACTCATAAGGGAAAAGGGGAAGATGAGTTTTGAAACAATAACAAAATATCCATTCCACATAAAGTAAAAATAAAAGTAGTTGAACCATATTTTCTCTCTATATTAGAACTTGAAACCAAACTCTTAGTGAAACAAATAGACATAGAAGTATATTTTGATTTGAGTCGACCTTATTTGGTCTCACTTCCCTCGAAATTGTCCCACAAGAATATATAATGTGTTTTTCTACATGGCCACACTCAATTAATATTTATTGAGCTAATTTACATTAGCTCATAAAACAAGTTCAAACTTTTTATCTATCTTTTATATTTCTTTCTTTGGGTGTCCTGAGATATTCGACCACCAACATACTATAATACAAATACTTATTATGAAATCTTTTTATTTATTGAATTCGACTACATAGTACTCATATGAAAGAAAATGGATACTTGATTGCTTTCCTCTTTTAAGCACTTCTTCTTCTTGCACACAGATAGATATTAATTCGTTGAGGCTCCATTTCTCTTTTTGTGTGTTGTAAAGGCTTTTCAAGTAACTGTATGGATTAGAGAAAGAATTTTTAAACGGTTCTTTAACATTCATCTTAAGACCCTTCAATTTTCTACAATTTCAATTCCTTTTATAATGTACCCTCTGATGCTTCCCAGGCCATTAAATTTAATCTTTGTAAGTGAATTCATGAGATTGCTCACTTTGCTTTGTCCGAAACTTTTGTACTTTTCAGCAATAGAATTATAGTAGTCCCTTGCATATATAGTTTCTGGAATGCCTCCTTGTAAGGCATTTGTCTTACTTATTTTCATGCATATTAATGCCATCTTGATATGCTTATGCCACTCCTCATACTTATTTTGGCATCTCTCGTTGCATTTGCATTTAACTTTGTAGGTGGGTCTTCTTTTAAAACATGATCGAAGTCCAAAATTCCAAGGTTCAATTCAATATCTTGTTTCCACTTCTTGAAATTCAATCCATTGAGTAGTTCCATTTTATTAGTACTCATGGGAAAACTCATGGTTGTAGAAAGTCTCATTCTTGGTTTAATCATCAGTGAAACTTTACTTTATGTGTACATGTTTATGTATGAGATTTTATCAAGTTTCACTTAATACCATAATATATGAGATTTACCATATATACATTTATATTTAAATAAATCTGTATATGTGTCCTAAAATAAGCTATATAAAATCTAGTGTATCCATGTATGGATTACACATATCATTTTTAAGAGGTGGTATCATTTGTGATATACTGTTCTTTTAATTAAATGCATCAACAATTTATCCTATACTTTTAGATTTATCAAATAAAATTTTAGTTCACACAATTAACAACTTTAGAAGTTAAAAAATCATTCTAAATTTTTAATCCTTCACGAAATGCAAATATCAATACATATACAATTCAACTAATTTATTAGTATTGAATTCAAATGTTCAATAAATGCCTATTAATTCATGATATATTATAATTGCATAAATATGGCTTCTTTGGCAGCAATATATATAGTATTAAATATAAAGACAAATATTATAGAAAAGAAGAAAAAAATTGAATTCACTGCAACTATGAATTCGTAATATAATCTTTAACATTCAAGTATTAATCCCAAAAATATTATCTAAAACTTTAACTCTGTTGCTCTGATACCACTGTTAGATTAACAATAAAATTATAGATCAATCTGGTAAAGATATACTAACTTGTTTTAGTAATACTTGAATCCATTTTGAATCTTCTCCTGGATCCACCCTTTATGTTCTCCTTCATTTCTATTATGATGGGACAAATACCTTCTGAGAAGATAATATGTTTTAGGAAAATTTGTTTATATATAAGTTCAATATTTGAACAAGTTATGACGGTTCTCTTCAACATGTCTTCAGGATTATTACAAGTGAATCTAAATTCAAACAGATAAAATTATATATGTAACGCATATTTGATTATATCTAAAGTTATATATAATAACTACAACTTGTATAGGTGTGTGAAACCTAATCCTGTTTATTTGTGTCTATATATATCATTAGTTTATACGTAATATTACACATAAAGCATCTAAAAACTCAGATGTAGTTTAAATTGATTGCGTTATCTCCCATGCATTCTAATAGAGAAACTGATAGAATATGATACTAATTACTGAGAGGGAATTATTTAGTTTTGGATATAAAAGTGAAAATCAGCCAGTCTCAGTGGACACGGAGCATAACTCACATGGCTATAAGAGTAAGTAATCTTTGTTAAATGTCATGGAAGCCAACGTTCCCCACCTCTCTCGTATGCTTGATAATTCCATTTTATTCCTTACTTTCTTTACGGTCTTGTTCGACTGAGTTCCGTCTAACTACCATTCTGAAGCGATGTCATGCATTGAATTAAAATCCATTCCTATTGTACACACTTGTTTTAAGTTAGGATAAGAGATCATCTGATTATCTCTCCTACCACTTCTTGAATCTTGTAATTTAAGGCTATATAACTAATCAGTAGAAAGCATATATATATACGATTCGATATACTTATTTATGAAACTAGTTTGTGGATTGCACAAATCACAGCTTGAATAATAATTATTATTCCTTATTTTACATACATGCATATATATCTAAATGCTAAAATGACAACTATACGAAGAAGGATCAAGGAGAAGATGCAAGAGATTTAACAATCCTAATGATTGAAACCCAAGAAGACTTCAAGACTTCAAGTAGATTCAATATTCAGTGTATGCTTAAATTGTAGTATAACAACGGTGGTGTTAAGTAGGCACTTTAGCATAGATTTTCAAAAACTTGAAAAGCAAAACAAAAGTCTTCACAATCAGCAGCAATTTTGATGACTAAACCCACAAAACATTACACACACTATTCTAAAAAAATGAATCTATTCCAATCTTTCTAAATTTCTTTGCTAATTGGCTACTGTTGGGCCTGGTCCACTTATGTGGGCTATGATTTTATTAAGCCCAACTAAATAAATGAAAAAAAACAAAAAACACAGTAAAATGTTAGAGAGAGAGAAAAAAAAAGGAAATAAAAGGGGGGAGACAAAATGTTTTGTGGAGTAGCGTGAAGTGATTCAAGATAATCCGAGAGGTGGAAGTACCAGTCGCAACAAGGTTGTATCTGTGAATTCTCTCCTACAAATCGGTGAGAATATCCAAACTTGGTTTGATGTATTATTAGTGAAATCTACATCTCTGTAAAAATTAATGTTTGTATGTACCTCTAGTATTAACTAGAGAGAAACTTGTGTATCCCATTATTTATAGTGGAAGTGTTTTAGTGTGGGTGATTTACTGTCACCTCGTGGTTTTTTCCCTTCACCTTGGAGGGTTTTCCACGTCAAAAATCTGGTTTGTTTTTTACTTCTTTGCTGCTGTTATTTTGATCTATATTGCTGCAATTTTCTGTCTGTTTATTGATCGGTGCATCATCCTATTTTACACATAAAGAGGAAGTCTAAAGTGTAGTTGCATATAGCTTAGCTTGTTGTTGATTAATTGTGGTCTCCGGTAACCTTAGAGCATTGATGTTAAAGTGTATCCAAAAAAGAGCCAGGTTGCTAGAAATAAGTGGCATCAGAGCCAGGTTGCTAGAAATAAGTTTCTTGTGTGTCAAAAATGGATGGGTCAGATGGAATGATTAGATTGAACTCAACAAATTACTCTATATGGAAGCGTATGATGGAAGACTTGCTTTATTGCAAAGATTTATATAAGCCAGTTACATTAGGTGATCAAAAACCTGATGATATTTCAAGTGAAGACTGGAAAGTTATGCACAGAAAAACTGTTGGATTTATAAGAAGATGGGTTGAATCTAGTGTATTCGAAAATGTTTGTGATGAAACTGAAGCTCATATTTTATGGAAAAAACTGGAGAGTACCTTTGAGAAGAAAACGGCAAGAAACAAAACTACACTAATTAGAAGGCTTGTTAATCTGAAGTATAAAGATGGAAGCAGCATGGTAGAGCACACAAATCAGTTTCAGAGCATTGCCAACAAATTGGTCACCTTGGAATTAAAGCTTGATGATGAGGTTCAAGCTTCTTTACTTCTTAGCTCATTGCCTGACAGTTGGGAAACATTAGTGGTGACAATCAGCAACTCTGCACCAGATGGAAAACTAACCATGGATTTGGTTAAAGATAGCTTGTTAAATGAAGAGGCAAGAAGAAAAAAAGCAGGTGAATCTTTTTCAGGGGCACTTCTAACGCAGAAAGAGGAAAGGCCTGGAAGGAGTCAACAAAGAAATTAGCGCAATCCAAGCAAAAGAGATCATTCCAGGGGAAGATCTAAATCTAGATCAAGAAAAAATGTTACTTGCTACCATTCAAACAAACCTGGACATATGATTAAAGAGTGCTGAATTTTAAAAAGAGAACAAAAAGGCAAGGAGAATGAGAATGAGGCAAACACAATTTCTAATGATGGTGATGTACAGATTGTCCATGATGGCGTATTTGTCAATATTGTTTGTCAGGATACAGATTGGGTGATCGATTCCGGTGCCTCATACCATGTAACATCTCATGCTGAATTTTTTACAAGCTATACCAGTAGTGATTTTGGAATAGTGCGAATGGGAAATACAGGTGCATCCAAGATTGTCGGTATTGGCGATATTCACTTAGAAACCAACATTGAAAACAAGCTAGTGCTCAAATACGTCAGACATGTTCCAGATATTCGACTTAATTTGATCTCTACAGGTAAACTTGATGATGAAGGTTTTGAAAGTTATTATGGTGGAGGTAAATGGAAGCTTACTAAAGGTTTGCTAATTGTTGCTAAGGGAAAGAAAATGAGCACTCTTTATTCGACACAAGCTACACTTTGCAAGGATGATATAAATACAATTCAGAAAGATGCAAGTCTTGATCTTTGGCATGCAAGGCTCGGTCATATCAGCGAAAAGGAACTCCAAACACTGGTCAGAAAGAAATATTTACCTCAACTGCAAAATATGTCTTCCCTTAAAACTTGTGATCATTGCATAGTTGGAAAAACACATAGAGTTGCATTCAATACTCATTCCTCATTTAGAAAGCCAGGTGTGATTGATTTGATACATACTGATGTTTGTAGTATGCAAAGTAAATCTCTTGGTAGTGCTCTTTACTTTGTAACATTTATTGATGATCATTCCCGGAAGTTTGGGTGCTCAATTTAAAATCTAAAGATCAGGTACTTGATGTATTTACAAAGTTTCATTCTTATGTTGAACGAGAAACAGGAAGAAAACTGAAGTGTGTCAGATCAGATAACGGAGGTGAGTACAGGGGTCCATTTGAAAAAATATTGTCAAAGACATGGCATCAGGCTTGAGAAAATAGTAGTAAAAACCCCCAGCAGAACGGGGTAGCGGAGAGAATGAATAGAACCATTGAAGAGCGAGTCCGATGTATGCTTTCACATGTTAAACTACCAAAGTCTTTTGGGGGGAGGCTGTAAGAACTACTGTTGATTTAATCAATCTTTCTCCTTCAGTTTCGTTTAACGGTGATGTACCTGAAAGAGTATGGACAGGGAAATATATCTCATATAATCAGTTGAGAGTTTTTGGGTGCAAGGCATATGTTCATATTCCGAAAGATGAAAGATCAAAACTTGATGACAAGGCAAAATTATGTATTTTCTTGGGATATGGCCATGAAGAGTTCAGATATAGATTGTGGGATCCAATGGACAAGAAAATTGTCAGAAGCAGGGATCTTGTATTTCTTGAAGATCAGTTTGGTGAAGTTAAGAAAATTGATAAATCAAGATCCTTTGTTAGCTCATATGTTGATTTGACACCAATTCCTCCTCCTCCTACAGTCCATAACAATCAAACGGAAGATAATGATCACATGGAAAATGGTCAAGAAGACCATCAAGATGATGGTGGCAGGTTTGAATTTGATCAGATAAATGAGGATGACGAGCAAGGTGAAAATGAAGATCCAGAAACGCAGTGGACAGAAACAGAGATTCCA
The DNA here is from genome assembly GCF_009905375.1 of Apium graveolens. Taxonomy (NCBI): domain Eukaryota; kingdom Viridiplantae; phylum Streptophyta; class Magnoliopsida; order Apiales; family Apiaceae; genus Apium; species Apium graveolens. The sequence goes on along the minus strand of NC_133650.1, from coordinate 12,684,698 downwards.
TTGAGGAGATATACAAGAACAAGACAGCCCTCTACACGATACACTCCAACAGAGTATGTGATGTTAACTGAAGGGGGAGAACCAGAATCTTACTATGAGGCTGTTTCACATGAGAAAAAGGAAGAATGGTCGAAAGCTATGGAAGAAGAAATTAGATCCTTGCAGCAAAATCACACTTATGATTTAGTCAAGCTACCTAAGGGTAAGAGATCATTAAAAAATAAATGGGTATACAGGTTGAAGCTCGATGAAAACAGTGGGCAAACAAGATACAAAGCGATACTTGTTGTGAAAGGATTCAGTCAGAAAAAAGGAGTTGATTTTGAAGAAATTTTCTCACCTGTTGTAAAGATGTCATCCATTAGAGTTGTGTTGGGTTTAGCAGCAAAACTGAACCTTAAAGTTGAACAACTTAACGTGAAGACCGCCTTTCTCCATGGAAACTTAGAAGAAGAGATATATATGGAACAACCCGAAGGATTTAAAGTTCCAGAAAAAGAAGATTGTATTTGCAGGCTGAGAAAAAGCTTGTACGGTCTTAAACAAGCCCCTCGACAATGGTACAAAAAGTTTTATTCTTTTATGAAAACTCATGGATATCGTAAGACAAGCTCTGATCATTTTGTATTTGAGAAAAGATTTTCAGAAGATGATTCCATTATTCTCCTCTTATATGTGGATGATATGTTAATCGTTGGCCATGATGCGAGTAAGATTGAGAAATTAAAGAAAGATCTTAGTAATACATTTTCTATGAAGGATTTAGGGCCAGCAAAACAAATACTCGGTACGCAGATCATACGTGATAGGAAGAACAAAAAACTTTTGCTATCTCAGGAGAGATATATTAATAAAGTTTTAGAGCGGTTTAACATGATTAATGCAAAGCCAGTTTTATATCCGCTTGCAAGTCATTTTAAGTTGAGTAATGAACAGTGCCCTTCAAGCGAAAAAGAAAAACAAGAGATGAAGAAAATTCCGTATGGCTCCGCGATAGGCAGCCTCATGTATGCCATGGTTTGTACCAGGCCTGATTTAGCTCATTCTGTCGGAGTTGTTAGCAGATTTCTTTCGAATCGTGGAAGAGAACATTGGGCTGCTGTGAAGTGGATATTTAGGTATCTCAAAGGTACCTCGAAATTATGTCTCTGCTATGGAAATGGTGAATGTGTGCTTGATGGTTTTACTGATGCGGATATGGCCGGTGACTTTGATTCCAGAAAGTCTACCTCAGGTTACCTAATTACTTATGCAGGGGGAGCAGTGTCATGGCAATCCAGATTGTAAAAGTGTATTGCATTATCTACAACCGAAGCCGAGTATATTGCCATTACAGAAGCTTGCAAGTAGGTCTTGTGGATGAAGAAATTTTTAAAGGATATTGATCAGAAGCAAAATAATTTGTTGTCTACTGTGATAGCCAAAGTTCCATACATCTCAGTAAGAACTCTTCATTTCACTGTCGCACTAAACATATTGATGTCAGATACTATTGGATTTGAGACGTGTTAGAAATGAAGTTATTGCATATCCAGAAGATTCATACAAACAATAATGGATCAGACATGATGACGAAGGCGCTCGCAAGAGAAAAGCTTGCTATGTGCAGAAAAATTGCAGGCATGAGCGAGGCATATCCCACATAAAGTGGAGGGGGAGATTTGTTGGCCCTGGTCCACTTATGTGGGCTATGATTTTCTTAAGCCCAACTAAATAAATGAAAAAAAAAACAAAAACACAGTAGAATGTTAGAGAGAGAGAAAAAAAAGGAAATAAAAGGGGGGAGACAAGACGTTTTGTGGAGTAGCGTGAAGTGATTCAAGACAATCCCAGAGGTGGAAGTACGAGCAGCAACAAGGTTATATCTGTGAATTATCTCCTACAAATCGGTGAGAATATCCAAACTTGGTTTGATGTATTATTAGTGAAATCCACATCTCTGTGAAGATTAATGTTTGTATGTACGTCTAGTATTAACCAGAGAGAAACTTGTGTATCCCATTATTTATAGTGGAATTGTTTTAGTGTGGGTGGTTTACTGTCACCTCGTGGTTTTTTTCCAGGGGTTTCCATGTCAAAAATCTGGATTGTTTTTTTACTTCTTTGCTGCTGTTATTTTATCTATATTGCTTCAATTTTCTGTCCGTTTATTGATCGGTGCATCATCCTATTTTACACATAAAGAGGAAGTCTAAAGTGTAGTTGCATATAGCTTAGCTTGTTGTTCATTAATTGTGGTCTCCGGTAACCTTAGAGCATTGCTCTTAAAGTCTAGTGTATCCAAAAAAAGAGTTTATTACACTCTTTTACTCCCAACAGCTACTAAGAAAGAAACCCTTTTATGAAAAAAAGCTATAAATACTGATAGTCCAAACAAAATAACTCTCTAAAATTACACAAACAGCAACATTCACTACTAAAAATATGGGATCAGACATCGGTTCTGAACCGATGTTAAAAAAAAACTGAACTGATGTCTTCGCGTGTGATGTTAAATGTCATCAGGCTTTGACATCGGTTCACAGCCGATGTCTATTATAGTGCTATACATCGGTTTTAAGAATAATTCTGATGTCTTTGCAACAAATTTCAGCTTATATTACAGTATTTCTAGGTGAATATGAGTATATTATGGCGTAATTATCCATTAAAACATGAAACCTACAAGCTCTAAAAGATATTTTTTTAAAAATCTTTCAAACAAACCGATGTGAAAATCTAGATCAGACATCGGTTATGTTGTCTGACCGACGTGAAATGGTCCATCAGACATCGGGTACTTTTATCAACCGATGTAAAATAATGGGTTAGACATCGGTTTCGTTCATTTGGTGATGTTAAATCCTTTTGTTTAACATCAATGTTTTTTTCTAACCGATGTTTAATCTTTAATATTGTAAAATTTAAGACATCAGCTATTGAAAATTCGTTGTTATTTGGCTTAAAATACATTGATTTTTTACAGAACCGATGTCAAATGACTATTTGACATTGGATTTTGTAGTTCTTTTTCTTTTAATATTGTTTCACCTGATGTCTTTTGTTCATTTTTACATCGGTTTTAAATTACCATTCTGATGTTAATATATGTACTGTAAATTGCATATGCCATCCTGGTACTATTAATAGCCCAGGGAACCAATTGCATTTTCAACCAGAAAAATACCAACAATATGCAATACATCCAACCAAATTTGTAAAAATATAGAGGTATACATTGATACCAAATTTACTAACATTCAATCCAATAAGAGCTCAATTCGGACATTACATTCCAAGTCTAAAATAAACATCCCAACTAAAAACAATAAAACCCAAATTCTCTAGTTATTACATCCAACATTCTAAACATGTTTGACTAGTTAATATGTACCACTTGTCAAATTTCGACAATTCCAAACATAAATCAGAATGATGGATGTAATTGTCACCAAACATCCCTTAATTAACCACCAACCACCAGCAAACACAATATCAATTCACATAGTTCAGAGGAAAGCTATATATATAGATACTTATCATTTTTACATCTTGTCTTGGATAAATTCAAGCACCTCCATCCGCACCTCATCCAGCTCCTGCCTTGTGCAGGACTTTCGAGTTTTGGCTGCCCACTATAAAACACACGTAAAAATTAGCAACCAGAATATTATTAACCAGAATTTCCATATGTATAATTAAAAATAAACAGAACCAACTATTTATAATTTAACCAGAAGAGGAACCTTTTCTATATTTAACCGTAATTTTCTTCGTTAATCCAAAACTATATACCAGATAGTTCCTTATCACTAATAAAAACAAGATCCATCTGGAAATCACTAATAATAAAAACTGATAATAAAAATGGCACTCATATTTATCTGTCCTGAAAAACTACACAAAAAAATTCTACATGCCAAATATCGGAAATAATTTGCATATATACCTTGGTAGTAAAAGATAGCTCCTTATCAGCAATGATATCTTTCATGTATCGCATTATAACATAGCCACATTCAACCCCTCCTGGTTGTTTGGGAGATCCCTGTTACAATATAAAATCTGAATTAGCACCAGAAATTAATTAAAATTACAAAGTGATAAAAAAATACAAAAAACTTACAAGAAGATTCTTTATCTGAGGAGCTTTATTTCCCCTTCCAGTTTGAGCATTGTAGGATTTCATCGCTCTACATTGCAGAACAACAATAATATACATGATTATTTTTCAAAAGGGAGAATATTTACTATATATATTTATATATAGTAATTAACAGAAATATATTACTCTGTTAATGATTTTTCCAACTCATCAAAATGTGTTGGATGTGGCAAAGGGTTCAGAATATAAATGTCGCCATCCCAAATTACAACCAAAATCCAGTGGCAACTATGTTTATAAAAAAGAAAAAAGAAAAACACAAGTCAGAAATTTTAAAAAAACTACCTAAATATATTAATTTGTAAAGCATGTCTAAATTAAAAATACTTACTTATGATTATGTGGCATGAAGTACATGCGATAGGGACTACTCTCTTTGAACCGATTAACAAAATAAGAATGAAAATATTTGTTCAACGTAAATGTAGCTCCTGGATCGAAAAATCCATATAAGACCACATCATCATTCTTCCTCTCAATCTTAATCAGTCTTTGCAAGAGCCTACCAGGGAGTGAATTACATTACTTATAATATCCGTATAAAACATGAATATTGAATATGTAACGATAAAAAATTAACTTACGCCATATAAGCAGATATTGCAGCTTGGCCAATCATATCGAACTCCAACAATGCTTTCACATTTTCATGCAATATATAAATTATTTTCTCAGTCCCAAACACGTCCGAATCACACGGAATTGGTATTGACTCCCCAGTGGCTTTCATGAAGACTGCAGCATGTTTGTATAACACCTTGTACTGCTTTGGCACATTCTTGTTTAGCTTCATTTTTCTATAATCATCTTGAAGTTTCTGCAACTCATCTTTCCGCTTAGACTGCCCCTGCAACACTTCCTTTTTCTTTTTCTACACAGAATTAAATAAAACAAGAATAATCGGTTATTATTGACATAACTACTATAGAATGCAACAATCAATTCAGAGTATATTGACATAATTTCTATATAACATACCGCCACAGTTGGGTAGATGATCAATTCACGAGGCCATGCTACGTGAGAGCCAACTGGTTGGCGTACAACCTCAATTTCACCAGGTATGGGCACTGGAACCGACGCCTCTGGCTGGATGTGTCCGTCAACCGACACACGAACATGTCCGGGCTTTAGAGGCACTCCGTGTACTGAAACATTAATCTCTTCGTGATCATCAAAAACTGTTCCAAAAGCAACGTTGTTCTCTATGCAATCCAGTGCAAGCTCACATGACTGTGGACCCTACATTATAGTGAGGGATCAATTTAATTTTATTGCATAAATCCCAAGTCTGTAGGCATATATCTATTAGATCTTAATAATATTTTACCTTCTTTCCGCTCGGAGGAGAGGGGTCAAACCAACAAAGTCTTCATCATTTACCAACAACTGTTTGGCACTCAGCGGTTTAACAGCAACTCCAACATTCCGCTTATCAGCAGCTCCCTCTTTATTAACAGGTACTTGATAACTTGATTTGTCAGAGAACATAGGAGAGTGACCATTCGAAGCATTAACCAAGGCCTTAAGTTCAGCCATCTCCCGCTGATTTCTTTCCAACTGATCCAACAACTCTGCCTTGGTAATTTTAGTCTTTTTTCGCTTTCGGCAAATTGAAGAATGCTGTTGGAGTGACAAAGCCGCCAACCCCTCGAAACCCTTCCTGCGTGCTTCAGGAGTCTGAAGTGCCGTAGTCAACACATCTTCTGTTCCATGTGGAACAAATTCACCCTTCTCCTTCATTTCAAGTAACTCAGCCTGTAAAATAAATACAAACAATTAGTGCATTATTTATGACGCAATATCTTTGAAGGGAATGCAGTATTAAAAATATCACTTACAATTCTCGCATTTATTTCCGCTTGCTCTTTAGTAAGCTCATCAGGATTCTTTAGCATCCTAGCCTTCCACCAAAAAATTGCACGATCAGGTTTCTCTTTCCGCTTTAAGTTCCCTTTCTTTATCTGTTAAAAAAGAGAAAATGTTTAAACTCCCTTAAAACTTAGAATTGCAAAGCCAAATAGATATGGTTCTTACTTCTTCTTCTCGCAAACCAATATACCCCTTCCTTGACAAGCGGTGATGATATTTCCGTTTACCCACTCTATTGCTCTGTAACTTACGTTGTTCCTGCACCAAAATAAATTAGTAAAAAATTAATAAATATTATTTAACCAAAATCTATTTAATCATTTAGCAAGTAAAATGGCAATCATGTATATTTTATTAGTAGAATATATTCATACCAGCCATTTGGGGCTCGTCCTCTCTGCAACAAATTTCTTCCAAGGTTTTTTACTAACAAACGCATACTTCTTCGGAGGCTTCATCAATTTCTTCTTTTTTCCAATAAATGGCATCACATATTTTGCAGTTAAATTAGCTTTAAACTGCCTCCATTTTTCACCTGTCGATTGTAGCACAAGCTTCTCACTTTCTGGGGCAATTTTGAATGTGTCCTAAAGAGCCACATAATATAAATTAGCCACATCCAATTTAGTACTGAATACCTACTTAGTGCCAATCACCATTTTGCCTTTAGGACCGAGTAAAAGCTTTCAAAGTTTCTACCTTTTAAATTGATTGAGTTCTTCTTACATAGCAATAACCCAATATGGATTTTCAAGTGCCTCATCCACTTTTTGGGCTCTATTTTTAAAAGAAATCCTGAGAAGTGACATTCATTCTGGGTGGCAATTGTAGTTCTCACACCCGTGTCTGGATCACCAATGATCAATTCAAAAGGATGGTCTCTATTCAATACCCTTTGTCTTTACAAAGAAGATCTGGATGGTTCTGCCTTGTTCAGCATTAAGTTGAGTATGGACTACAGATCCTCTTCTTGCTTCTCGTGAGTTGCTAGCACTATGGCTTGATGATTCGTCTTCATATAAAGGACTATTCTAGAACGATTCTCAAATTCCAAATATCCGGAATCCTTTTTTCCTTGCAGGATTACAAACTTGGTGTCGTCAAACATTACATTAAGGCTTTCAAACACCTTCTGATCAACAATTACATAAACTCTGTAAGCTTTAGATTCCATAGGATAACCAAGAAATATGTCTTCTTCTGCTTTAGCATCAAACTTTCCTAGATGCTCATTTTCTTTTTTAACCACAAAGCATTAGCTCCAAACACATGAAAATATTTCAGTGTCGGTATTTTTATCAGGAATAATCTTCTAAAGAGTCTTGTCATGTTCTTTATTAATGAGGGTATGATTCTGAGTGTACCATGTTGTGTTGACTGCTTCAGCCAAAATTAAGTACGAAGTATTGATTCATTTAGCATGGTCGTTGCTACTTCAACCAAGGCGCAGTTCTTCCTTCTTACTAGTCCATTTTGCTATGGATTTCTTGGTGCTGAATACTATCTCGAAATACCTTACTATGTACCAAATTCATAAAGTAATGCATTTTTAAATTTTGTTTCATTTTCTGAACTGATCTTTTTGATAGGTAGTTTCACTTGCATCAAAATATATTTATATGATCAACAATCATTGGTAGTGCTTCATCCTTTTATTTTAAGAACAACACCCATTTGTACTTTGAGTTATCATGACTATCAATAAAAAATATTTCTTCCCTGATTGCGATAGTAAATTCACTGGACCAAATAAATCCATGTAAATTAACTGAAGAGGTTCAGTAATGCTTGTCATTTCCTTTATTCTATATGATGCTTTCTTTGACTTCCCTTTTTCACATGCTTCACACAGTCCTTCTCGAAAAAATTCCATTTGTTGTAAACCTCTTACCAACTCCCTTTTTACCAGCGAGTTCATTATCTTGAAATTCAAGTGTGAGAGCTTCTTGTGCCATAACAAACTTTATTCTGATGAAGCTTTGCTGTAAAAAAACCTCATTATTGTTAGTGTTTGTGCCCTAGAGACAAAACTATTATATTTTTTTATGACACATGGATTATTAATTTTTATGTTCTATCAATTATTCTTTCATAATTTATTATATCTTAATTTACTGCGATATAAATATTACATTAATAAATTTCCTGGAAATATGATATGAGAATAGTAACGATATTCTAAAATATTAGTCGACTATTATTATTATGAACAATAATAATGCATTAAGACTAGTATTTTTATTGACTGATGATCGCATCTCACTGATCATAGGTATAGTGATACTAATGTCGAAAACACAGGAAGATGTAAATATACATGGTGCTGGATAGACCCACTATGAGATTTTACATGTTTGTTGTGTCATAAAAAATTCTCATAGTGATAATGATGTAATGGTCCTTAGACGTGAAATCATTATATTTTTATACGATGATTAATATACTTTGATTATGTTAAAATTTTCCTTTGACCGGGTAATGATAAAACTGGACTTCAGGTATATTATGACTTTTATGAGATATATGACTGATCTAGAAAGGAATTAACCTTCCTATTTTAGAGTGATATTATTGTCTCTTGTGTAAGCTAGACTATGAAATGAGTGGCGTTATGCTCAAATGTTGATTTTAAATGAGAGTCTACTCATTGATCATGGAAACCTCGATTAAACCATGAATAGCATGACACATAATATACATCGAGTTTAATATATAATATGTGGTTAAAAGGATTATATTTGATTTTACATTATTCATAAAAGTTTTAACGATGAATATTACTTAGGTAGAAATGATGTATTAATGGATGCCACTCACTGTTTATAATTTTAATATGAGATATTTAAATTATTTCCAATTAAATAATAACCTCTAGGGTCACACAATGAAAGCTTGAAGATATATTTAATTTAAATTCGGGTTTGAATTAAATAAGAATTTTAAATTATTTATTAATAATTAATTTTGACTTAATTAATAGAATAAATGAAATTTATATTTATTATTATTAAATTAGAAATTCATTTATTGGATGATTAACTGAGACTTAATCAGAAAATAAGTTGGAATTTCAGATTTAATATAACTTTAATATTGGATTAGGATTAAAACTCATTTTAGTCTATCATATATAATCTCTTTTAGGGCTGAATTAGGTGACTACATTTTTTATAAGATTAAAAATACAAAACCCTAGTAGTGAGAAAGAGACAGAAGAAGAAGAACGAGTTCAGATTTTTACCGCTAGTACACGCCTCCTCCGCTCAAGTTTTAGATGGATACATATAAGGCGTAGATCGCTCAGCGGATACATGGTGATCGTTTTAAGCAAGCACCTCCATTAGACAATCATAATCGTAAAGCTTCACAAGGTAAACATCTTATCCACAAATTAAACATAATAATCTCTTATACCAGTGGGTTTCGGTTTCAGATTTTTTACCGTTTTAATGTTTATTTCCGTTGTGTTTTTATACCTCAAAACCCAATAATCTCCCCATCACAGGTAGAACTGCAGTCAACTATGAACATAATAACTTTTCTTACACTCTATAAAGCAAGCTTCTCATCTTTCCTGTTTGAGATCAAACACCTTTCTTTTTTGAAGTAAACATTGTATCCCTTATTAGAGAACTGACTGATGCTCAGAAGATTGTGCTTTAATCCTTCCACAAGAGAAATGTTTTTAATCATGACATTCCCAATTTCAATTTACCATATCCCGTACTAAATCCTTTGTTGTCATATACAAAGGTAACTATAAGACTAGCTTTCTCAACTACACCAATGAGGAGATGGTTACTTAATTAGATAAATTTTTTTATATGCTGTAATTGTCTGTCAAGTGTTCATAATCTCTACAAGTACGTCTAGAATCCTTGGAAATAATAATAAAAATTATTACTATCATCTCCAAATAATAAAAGACTATGATAGTGTGATGGTTACTTAATTAAATAATTTTTTTTATATACTATAACTTTCATCTCCAAATAATAAAAGACTATGATGGTGTGATGGTTACTTAATTAAATAATGTTTTTTATGTACTATAACTTTCTGTCACGTGTTCATAATCTTTATCTTTTTTCGGTGAGAAGCCTCTGTTATTAATCTCAAGGTCCTATATTATAGCATGTTGCATTTATAGACCTTTTTTGTGCATGTTAGAAATATACAATGATGTGCACAAGTGTGTTCCTGTATATGCTTTGTTATCTGATATTGCAAAATGTTACCAGACATCATACTTTATATTTTATAAAATTCTTATATTTAGCAGACTATTTTAGGGTAAGGGACTTGATTTTAGAAGTTCAGGACGAAGTTATTTTTCTTTTTCGTGTTGTCGGACTTAAACTTGCACGTCTTAACATTGTTGATGTCAAAGCTATCACTAAATGTTTGTAGGCTGGACGTTTTCCTTTTAGGAGGTCCTGCGTATTCTCTAGGCTGAAAAAATTATGAAATACATTTGAAGTAATAATAATTATATCCTATTATTTTCCATCCTAAAACTGGCAGGTTATTTCTTGTCTAGTTCGTGTATCCATAAGGAGGTGTGGAAGCAAACATAATGTTCAGTTATCCTCATCATAGTTATATTTCATTAATCTCAATGAATAAATTGAAAGGAACACTTTGCGAGAGCCCAGAGCCCGGAAGATATGGTCATATTCCAGAAATAGAATGTATGTGTCCTCCAAAGGTATGAGTTGAAACATTGATTTTACATATATTTTTGTGTCAGTCAAATTAGTTACTAATAATTAATTGACCACAGACCTAATTATACCGACCTAATTAATTAATGCGTTTTAATTAATTATGGTAATTGTGTAGCGCACATATTTTTTCCTCCATATATAAATACCTCTAGGGCGTTATGGTTAAATACACAAATACACAGTCATTCCTAAACACATACCCTCTAACCCGTGATAATTTCTTGCTCGCTTTCAAGCTCGCTGACAGTGCTGACCTTCGACGTCACCACTATCATCCATTTTATCCTGGGAAGCTTTTCGCTCGCACAATACGGTGAGGGCTAATAAGCTTTAAGGAGAAAGTTTCGCACTGGACTCGGATTTCTCTATCCTTCGCCATACACTTCCTATCTCCATTCTTTTTCAGTTATTTGATTATTGCTTTTGCACGCACACACCTATACTCATATTTTTTTTTACAAAGATTTGTTTTTTACACAGATTGTTGATAACAATCTTAAAGCTTACTTTTTTCTAATCTGTGACTGACAAACTAGTCTTTTGTGTTTTTTGTTTAACAGAGTAATGGAGAACGTAAACAATATGACTGGTAACGATGTGGTTGATCCCAACGCACAGATTATAACATCTGAAGGGGATCACCAACCGCCACTAAACCCTAACGCACAGGTACTGGTACCTGATGGGGATCAGCCGCCGGTTGGACATGTGCCTCCGAGACATGTGCCTTAGGGAAGAATTCCTTGGGGATATACTATTATTGGACAGTTCCAGGTACCTCTTGGACAAATACTGGTGTACAGTGACCTGTTACGACTATCACACCTGTTGCGCCTACGTATCCTGTAGCGCCTACCCATCCTGCTATGCCTGCTGCACACGGGAAGAAACCTGAGAAGTTCAATGGATCGAACTTCAAGCGCTGGCAGCAAAAGATGCTATTTTATCTGACCACAATAAACCTTGATCGATATCTCAAGGAGGAAGTACCATTTCTCACTGCTGAAAGTGATATGCAGACTGTGTATGTTGTAGATGTCTGGAAGCACGCCGACTATATATGTCAGAACTATGTGCTAAACTGTTTGGCTGATTCATTATATAACATATATTTCTCGAAAACATCAGCTAAGGTCTTATGGGAATCACTTGACCATAAGTATAAAACCGAGGACGCTGGGGCAAAGAAGTGGATAATTAGTCACTTTCTTTATTACAAGATGTATCTAGAGTTCCGAAAATAGAAACGAACACAACATTATTTCTCTATGCTTTTTCGACTATGAATCATTCTCGATATCGAGGTTATCTTTCCATTTTCAACATCCCATGCAATTATAACTGCCACAGTAAATTTTCCAATCACTACAATTAATAAATAAATCAATGAAATGTAACTCCAATATTTTTTTTTATTTCACTTTTAACATGCAAGTCAAACTAACATCTCCCGGTTGATGTCATTTTAAAAAATGAACTAAGTTAAAAAGAATATATGAAAACAGTGTGACATACACTCTCTGTACAGCTTTGAAATATTCTAGTCCATACGCACACAATATTAATGATACATAATTGTATCTTATTGATTAATATATTCTAAAATATGATGTTTACGATATTACTCCCAAAATTAGAATGAGTACATTCAAATGATTTTAATATTTATGAACATTCTAAGAAGTAGAAGTACACAAAATTATTTGAAAAGAGTATATCAAGTTGTAAGCATTATATTTTATATATTTTGTGAAATATAAATATGAAAAGGACTTAATAAATATATTGAGAATAAAGTCAGTTAAATATAAAGAGTTATATATATATATGTATATATAAAGAGAGTTATTCAAATGAGAACCTGACAAGTGAGATCTAATCTCAGCAATAAAAATTATAATATATTTTAAGTTTTATTTAAACCCACCATTACAACCCATGCACTTTCTCACTCTACCCATGTACCCATCTTCCTCCCCCACCTACCCCACTACCGACCACCAGCCATCACCATCGCCATAAAACACTATATTTCTTGTCTCTCTCTCTTTCTCCCACCCTCCCCCTCATGAACATCTTCATTTTTCTTTAAACTTCGATTGATTTTCAAACTTTTTTCGATCATCCATATATTCAGATATATCATCACAATCAATGTAATCATACGGTTTGCATTGTGTATCATCATTTTCCTCCATCTACTCCATTTCCGATTTACTATTAACACTACATTCTTTTCTGATCTGGTTTGATAATGACAAAATATTATTATTTGAATTAAAAATATGATTATTTAAATTTTACTAATTCCAATTAGTAATAGATGTAGATGATTTTATGTAGGTAGATTATTGATTTACATATAGTGACTTTTAGAAAGATATTGGTGATTATAGTGATTTTCGGGGTAATTTTAGGTTGTGTTAATAGAGTGATTATGTTTGTTGGTGGCATTCGTACAGCGATCGGAGATGGGGGTCATGTAATGATGTCAGAAAGGTTTTGAGGGGGTGGTGGTTGTAATTTATATACGGTGATGATGGTGATTATAATGGTTGTATCGATTTAATCCAGTGAAGATCAAGGGTTGTTACGGCAGTGATTTTTGTTTGGCATTGGTGATTTTTAGTTTCCTGGTGGTGATTTTTGGTTTCCAGTGGTAATTTTTGATTTTTCGGTGGTGATTTTTGGTTTGAGGGTGGTGATTTCATTTTTGACGGTGGTGATATTTTGGTGGTCGTCGGAGGTGGTGGCGGTGGTCTCTGGTGGTGTTTATGGTCGAAAATTGTGGTAGTTTGTGGTCGAAAATTGTGGTCGTCTGTGGTTGATTTTGATGTGTGGTTGAATTAGAAAGAAGATGGTGAAATATTAAATATTAAATAAAAGGTGAGAGATGAATATGATATATTAAAATGAGTACATATGATTAGATCTCATATCTCACACTAGTGGCGTTCTCATTAGAGTAAGACCATATATATATGTGGATTAATTGTGTAATAATGAATTGGGAGCTATATATGATCAGTTCATTATTATATTAACCGAGGATTTAGTGTTAAGAATACTTACAAATTATGGAAATATTTATGGTAGAAAAAAAGACAAAAAATTAAAAAAAAAATTGCTTATTCACAACCGTTAGAAGTCACGGTTGTCCTCAACTTTCTATCCAAATTTTGCTTGTTCATTTATATACGTAATATATTATATATATAGTATAAACTCTACATAAATTTCTCTAACAAAGGAGATATGTGACCCCCCCCCACCTCAGGATTAACTCAGAAACCCGACCCGGGGACGCCAAACCACTAAACAACTCAATATATGCTTACATAAACTCAAATTTAATTAATAACATAAAATTCGTACAATAAATTAAAGTCTATAATAAAACTTATGATCCATCGTAAGTATCTAACTAGATACAGACATACGTCTATTATATAAATATTATTTGTCATGATGCTAATCGCCTCTCGACGTCCGTTAAAACCTTAATTCATCAATTTTACATATATCGATGGACATCCTTCTACAAAACTCTTTCCTGAGGTTTGTACGAAGAAAGCAGAGTTCTTCAAATTATCAAATAATTACGTTTACAAAAGAATCATCAGAGTTTCATCACAATCATCAAAAGTTCATCAAAATAGTTATCACACGATTAAAATGGAGTATTCAATAACTGTAGGTTAATCAATTCATCAAGTTCATGAAGTTGGGATCCCGACCAGCTAAACAATTGGTTTGTCTTACTTCCGATAAGGAATCATCATCATCAGTTCATCAAGAATCGGTGCAAGAATAATCATTTTTTATCCGTGAATCATCAACCAAATTAAATCAATCATCATTTAAAGTTCAAAACCTTATCAAAGCATCAACAACAAATTAATATAGTATATACTTACCTTTAACCGCTTTTAAACCTTAGATTCTTTTTCAGTCTCAAACCTCGATATTTTTAATTTTTTCCTAAAAATATCAATCATGATTCTCGAATTTATTAACATGTTTTAATATTTTAATTTATTGAATCTCAACTACAAAATTCTACTAACTAAAATCTTATTAATTAATTCAAAGTAACTAACTAATAATACTGAATCCTCAAACAAACTTAATAAATAATAATAATATGATAATGTAATAAATAAAAGACGAGGGCAAGAGAGACATATCAAATATGTTGGAAGCACACTACTTCTCCTAGATTAACTTTCAGGCCAAAAGTTTCCATATAATGTGGAGGGAAAGGCACTTCTCTCCTCTTACTCGATGTGGCATAAGTTTAATTATGATTTTAAAAAGAGATAAAATTGACGGTGATACACAAAGAAGAGGTGCTTATTTTGGCTTAGGCACCTCATCGTGTTGATGGCAAAAAGGTGGAGCATCTTGAGTACAAGTTAGATTCTTAATGTTATTTAGCTTCTTTCTAATTATCCTTAATTCTCTCTTTATGGAATTGGTTTGGTATGTAGAAATATAGTGTAAGGTAGGTAAGTAGGCTTCAGTAATATTGAGCCGTGACCTAGACCACAAGCATCTTAGCAACACCTGACTAATATATTATTATTTTTAAATTGTTATTGTATTGTACAGTTATACAATATAACGCTATTAAGTTTTACATCCTAAAGAGATTACTTCCCAAATTTTATATAAGACCACATTTGTTACAAGTTTTAAATTATACTTTTACACACTTTAAACCCACATTGAAATGGGAAGAAAAGTACAAATCTCTCATGCTCTATATAATCATTCTCTATATAATCAAAGTAGAGCCCCTAATTTAGAAAATTATAACTCAGTGTTGTTGCCTTGCATCCACTTGGCGTGAAGGTAGCTAAACATTTAAATACAAACTTCATTGAAATACAAACGTCAAGGCATGAAATATGCATGACAAGATAATTAGTTCAAAGTTTTAATAAAAATAAGTGCGAGGACGTTCCCAAGTGTTTTGGTGGTTAAACATCTAAATAATTTGTGTCCCACATCAAAATGTCTTTCAATGAAGCCTTTAATGCTCTATACAGTTGAAATGGGGATGACTATCTTAATCAAAATTAACACTTGTTTCTTGGGATCCAGCCAAAACTTTTGAAAATGTGGTTTTCTCTCTCGTGACACCTCAAAAATATAGACTCCTCAAAAATATATAATGTGGGACTCTTGGCCTCCTGATAGTATTTCTCATATTTTACCTATAAACTAATAACTCATCGTTAAAATAACCTTAATGCTAGGCCCAAAATTCAATCTATGATTTAGTTTTTGAAACATAAATGCACATTTCTATGTTTGAGTGAAATTCGAAGGAAACCTTAAGTTCATCTTGCCCTACATCGATGGGTATATAGATGAGACTCCCCTTAAAGACTATAAACCTTAATCAGAACAACTAACTAATGTGATGGATTTCTTGTGGCATTATTTAGAGCTGAAATATCCTGAAAATTTTAAGTTACAATTTTTTTAAACTTTTAAGTCAAAATTCTAAAGTAAGGATTATGAAATCTGAACTCAAACTCTCAAGGAAACTCATAAGGGAAAAGGGGAAGATGAGTTTTGAAACAATAACAAAATATCCATTCCACATAAAGTAAAAATAAAAGTAGTTGAACCATATTTTCTCTCTATATTAGAACTTGAAACCAAACTCTTAGTGAAACAAATAGACATAGAAGTATATTTTGATTTGAGTCGACCTTATTTGGTCTCACTTCCCTCGAAATTGTCCCACAAGAATATATAATGTGTTTTTCTACATGGCCACACTCAATTAATATTTATTGAGCTAATTTACATTAGCTCATAAAACAAGTTCAAACTTTTTATCTATCTTTTATATTTCTTTCTTTGGGTGTCCTGAGATATTCGACCACCAACATACTATAATACAAATACTTATTATGAAATCTTTTTATTTATTGAATTCGACTACATAGTACTCATATGAAAGAAAATGGATACTTGCTTGCTTTCCTCTTTTAAGCACTTCTTCTTCTTGCACACAGATAGATATTAATTCGTTGAGGCTCCATTTCTCTTTTTGTGTGTTGTAAAGGCTTTTCAAGTAACTGTATGGATTAGAGAAAGAATTTTTAAACGGTTCTTTAACATTCATCTTAAGACCCTTCAATTTTCTACAATTTCAATTCCTTTTATAATGTACTCTCTGATGCTTCCCAGGCCATTAAATTTAATCTTTGTAAGTGAATTCATGAGATTGCTCACTTTGCTTTGTCCGAAACTTTTGTACTTTTCAGCAATAGAATTATAGTAGTCCCTTGCATATATAGTTTCTGGAATGCCTCCTTGTAAGGCATTTGTCTTACTTATTTTCATGCATATTAATGCCATCTTGATATGCTTATGCCACTCCTCATACTTATTTTGGCATCTCTCGTTGCATTTGCATTTAACTTTGTAGGTGGGTCTTCTTTTAAAACATGATCGAAGTCCAAAATTCCAAGCTTCAATTCAATATCTTGTTTCCACTTCTTGAAATTCAATCCATTGAGTAGTTCCATTTTATTAGTACTCATGGGAAAACTCATGGTTGTAGAAAGTCTCATTCTTGGTTTAATCATCAGTGAAACTTTACTTTATGTGTACATGTTTATGTATGAGATTTATCAAGTTTCACTTAATACCATAATATATGAGATTTACCATATATATATTTATATTTAAATAAATCTGTATATGTGTCCTAAAATAAGCTATATAAAATCTAGTGTATCCATGTATGGATTACACATATCATTTTTAAGAGGTGGTATCATTTGTGATATACTGTTCTTTTAATTAAATGCATCAACAATTTATCCTATACTTTTAGATTTATCAAATAAAATTTTAGTTCACACAATTAACAACTTTAGAAGTTAAAAAATCATTCTAAATTTTTAATCCTTCACGAAATGCAAATATCAATACATATACAATTCAACTAATTTATTAGTATTGAATTCAAATGTTCAATAAATGCCTATTAATTCATGATATATTATAATTGCATAAATATGGCTTCTTTGGCAGCAATATATATAGTATTAAATATAAAGACAAATATTATAGAAAAGAAGAAAAAAATTGAATTCACTGCAACTATGAATTCGTAATATAATCTTTAACATTCAAGTATTAATCCCAAAAATATTATCTAAAACTTTAAATCTGTTGCTCTGATACCACTGTTAGATTAACAATAAAATTATAGATCAATCTGGTAAAGATATACTAACTTGTTTTAGTAATACTTGAATCCATTTTGAATCTTCTCCTGGATCCACCCTTTATGTTCTCCTTCATTTCTATTATGATGGGACAAATACCTTCTGAGAAGATAATATGTTTTAGGAAAATTTGTTTATATATAAGTTCAATATTTGAACAAGTTATGACGGTTCTCTTCAACATGTCTTCAGGATTATTACAAGTGAATCTAAATTCAAACAGATAAAATTATATATGTAACGCATATTTGATTATATCTAAAGTTATATATAATAACTACAACTTGTATAGGTGTGTGAAACCTAATCCTGTTTATTTGTGTCTATATATATCATTAGTTTATACGTAATATTACACATAAAGCATCTAAAAACTCAGATGTAGTTTAAATTGATTGCGTTATCTCCCATGCATTCTAATAGAGAAACTGATAGAATATGATACTAATTACTGAGAGGGAATTATTTAGTTTTGGATATAAAAGTGAAAATCAGCCAGTCTCAGTGGACACGGAGCATAACTCACATGGCTATAAGAGTAAGTAATCTTTGTTAAATGTCATGGAAGCCAACGTTCCCCACCTCTCTCGTATGCTTGATAATTCCATTTTATTCCTTACTTTCTTTACGGTCTTGTTCGACTGAGTTCCGTCTAACTACCATTCTGAAGCGATGTCATGCATTGAATTAAAATCCATTCCTATTCTACACACTTGTTTTAAGTTAGGATAAGAGATCATCTGATTATCTCTCCTACCACTTCTTGAATCTTGTAATTTAAGGCTATATAACTAATCAGTAGAAAGCATATATATATACGATTCGATATACTTATTTATGAAACTAGTTTGTGGATTGCACAAATCACAGCTTGAATAATAATTATTATTCCTTATTTTACATACATGCATATATATCTAAATGCTAAAATGACAACTATACGAAGAAGGATCAAGGAGAAGATGCAAGAGATTTAACAATCCTAATGATTGAAACCCAAGAAGACTTCAAGACTTCAAGTAGATTCAATATTCAGTGTATGCTTAAATTGTAGTATAACAACGGTGGTGTTAAGTAGGCACTTTAGCATAGATTTTCAAAAACTTGAAAAGCAAAACAAAAGTCTTCACAATCAGCAGCAATTTTGATGACTAAACCCACAAAATATTACACACACTATTCTAAAAAAATGAATCTATTCCAATCTTTCTAAATTTCTTTGCTAATTGGCTACTGTTGGGCCTGGTCCACTTATGTGGGCTATGATTTTATTAAGCCCAACTAAATAAATGAAAAAAAACAAAAACACAGTAAAATGTTAGAGAGAGAGAAAAAAAAGGAAATAAAAGGGGGGAGACAAAATGTTTTGTGGAGTAGCGTGAAGTGATTCAAGATAATCCGAGAGGTGGAAGTACCAGTCGCAACAAGGTTGTATCTGTGAATTCTCTCCTACAAATCGGTGAGAATATCCAAACTTGGTTTGATGTATTATTAGTGAAATCTACATCTCTGTAAAAATTAATGTTTGTATGTACCTCTAGTATTAACTAGAGAGAAACTTGTGTATCCCATTATTTATAGTGGAAGTGTTTTAGTGTGGGTGATTTACTGTCACCTCGTGGTTTTTTCCCTTCACCTTGGAGGGTTTTCCACGTCAAAAATCTGGTTTGTTTTTTTACTTCTTTGCTGCTGTTATTTTGATCTATATTGCTGCAATTTTCTGTCTGTTTATTGATCGGTGCATCATCCTATTTTACACATAAAGAGGAAGTCTAAAGTGTAGTTGCATATAGCTTAGCTTGTTGTTGATTAATTGTGGTCTCCGGTAACCTTAGAGCATTGATGTTAAAGTGTATCCAAAAAAGAGCCAGGTTGCTAGAAATAAGTGGCATCAGAGCCAGGTTGCTAGAAATAAGTTTCTTGTGTGTCAAAAATGGATGGGTCAGATGGAATGATTAGATTGAACTCAACAAATTACTCTATATGGAAGCGTATGATGGAAGACTTGCTTTATTGCAAAGATTTATATAAGCCAGTTACATTAGGTGATCAAAAACCTGATGATATTTCAAGTGAAGACTGGAAAGTTATGCACAGAAAAACTGTTGGATTTATAAGAAGATGGGTTGAATCTAGTGTATTCGAAAATGTTTGTGATGAAACTGAAGCTCATATTTTATGGAAAAAACTGGAGAGTACCTTTGAGAAGAAAACGGCAAGAAACAAAACTGCACTAATTAGAAGGCTTGTTAATCTGAAGTATAAAGATGGAAGCAGCATGGTAGAGCACACAAATCAGTTTCAGAGCATTGCCAACAAATTGATCACCTTGGAATTAAAGCTTGATGATGAGGTTCAAGCTTCTTTACTTCTTAGCTCATTGCCTGACAGTTGGGAAACACTAGTGGTGACAATCAGCAACTCTGCACCAGATGGAAAACTAACCATGGATTTGGTTAAAGATAGCTTGTTAAATGAAGAGGCAAGAAGAAAAAAAGCAGGTGAATCTTTTTCAGGGGCACTTCTAACGCAGAAAGAGGAAAGGCCTGGAAGGAGTCAACAAAGAAATTGGCGCAATCCAAGCAAAAGAGATCATTCCAGGGGAAGATCTAAATCTAGATCAAGAAAAAATGTTACTTGCTACCATTCAAACAAACCTGGACATATGATTAAAGAGTGCTGAATTTTAAAAAGAGAACAAAAAGGCAAGGAGAATGAGAATGAGGCAAACACAATTTCTAATGATGGTGATGTACAGATTGTCCATGATGGCATATTTGTCAATATTGTTTGTCAGGATACAGATTGGGTGATCGATTCCGGTGCCTCATACCATGTAACATCTCATGCTGAATTTTTTACAAGCTATACCAGTGGTGATTTTGGAATAGTGCGAATGGGAAATACAGGTGCATCCAAGATTGTCGGTATTGGCGATATTCACTTAGAAACCAACATTGAAAACAAGCTAGTGCTCAAATACGTCAGACATGTTCCAGATATTCGACTTAATTTGATCTCTACAGGTAAACTTGATGATGAAGGTTTTGAAAGTTATTATGGTGGAGGTAAATGGAAGCTTACTAAAGGTTTGCTAATTGTTGCTAAGGGAAAGAAAATGAGCACTCTTTATTCGATACAAGCTACACTTTGCAAGGCTGATATAAATACAATTCAGAAAGATGCAAGTCTTGATCTTTGGCATGCAAGGCTCGGTCATATCAGCGAAAAGGAACTCCAAACACTGGTCAGAAAGAAATATTTACCTCAACTGCAAAATATGTCTTCCCTTAAAACTTGTGATCATTGCATAGTTGGAAAAACACATAGAGTTGCATTCAATACTCATTCCTCATTTAGAAAGCCAGGTGTGATTGATTTGATACATACTGATGTTTGTAGTATGCAAAGTAAATCTCTTGGTAGTGCTCTTTACTTTGTAACATTTATTGACGATCATTCCCGGAAAGTTTGGGTGCTCAATTTAAAATCTAAAGATCAGGTACTTGATGTATTTACAAAGTTTCATTCTTATGTTGAACGAGAAACAGGAAGAAAACTGAAGTGTGTCAGATCAGATAACGGAGGTGAGTACAGGGGTCCATTTGAAAAAATATTGTCAAAGACATGGCATCAGGCTTGAGAAAATAGTAGTAAAAACCCCCAGCAGAACGGGGTAGCGGAGAGAATGAATAGAACCATTGAAGAGCGAGTCCGATGTATGCTTTCACATGTTAAACTACCAAAGTCTTTTTGGGGGGAGGCTGTAAGAACTACTGTTGATTTAATCAATCTTTCTCCTTCAGTTTCGTTTAACGGTGATGTACCTGAAAGAGTATGGACAGGGAAATATATCTCATATAATCAGTTGAGAGTTTTTGGGTGCAAGGCATATGTTCATATTCCGAAAGATGAAAGATCAAAACTTGATGACAAGGCAAAATTATGTATTTTCTTGGGATATGGCCATGAAGAGTTCAGATATAGATTGTGGGATCCAATGGACAAGAAAATTGTCAGAAGCAGGGATCTTGTATTTCTTGAAGATCAGTTTGGTGAAGTTAAGAAAATTGATAAATCAAGATCCTTTGTTAGCTCATATGTTGATTTGACACCAATTCCTCCTCCTCCTACAGTCCATAACAATCAAACGGAAGATAATGATCACATGGAAAATGGTCAAGAAGACCATCAAGATGATGGTGGCAGGTTTGAATTTGATCAGATAAATGAGGATGACGAGCAAGCTGAAAATGAAGATCCAGAAACGCAGTGGACAGAAACAGAGATTCCATTGAGGAGATATACAAGAACAAGACAGCCCTCTACACGATACACTCCAACAGAGTATGTGATGTTAACTGAAGGGGGAGAACCGGAATCTTACTATGAGGCTGTTTCACATGAGAAAAAGGAAGAATGGTCGAAAGCTATGGAAGAAGAAATTAGATCCTTGCAGCAAAATCACACTTATGATTTAGTCAAGCTACCTAAGGGTAAGAGATCATTAAAAAATAAATGGGTATACAGGTTGAAGCTCGATGAAAACAGTGGGCAAACAAGATACAAAACGATACTTGTTGTGAAAGGATTCAGTCAGAAAAAAGGAGTTGATTTTGAAGAAATTTTCTCACCTGTTGTAAAGATGTCATCCATTAGAGTTGTGTTGGGTTTAGCAGCAAAACTGAACCTTAAAGTTGAACAACTTAACGTGAAGACCGCCTTTCTCCATGGAAACTTAGAAGAAGAGATATATGGAACAACCCGAAGGATTTAAAGTTCCAGAAAAAGAAGATTGTATTTGCAGGCTGAGAAAAAGCTTGTACGGTCTTAAACAAGCCCCTCGACAATGGTACAAAAAGTTTTATTCTTTTATGAAAACTCATGGATATCGTAAGACAAGCTCTGATCATTTTGTATTTGAGAAAAGATTTTTAGAAGATGATTCCATTATTCTCCTCTTATATGTGGATGATATGTTAATCGTTGGCCATGATGTGAGTAAGATTGAGAAATTAAAGAAAGATCTTAGTAATACATTTTCTATGAAGGATTTAGGGCTAGCAAAACAAATACTCGGTACGCAGATCATACGTGACAGGAAGAACAAAAAAACTTTTGCTATCTCAGGAGAGATATATTAATAAAGTTTTAGAGCGGTTTAACATGATTAATGCAAAGCCAGTTTTATATCCGCTTGCAAGTCATTTTAAGTTGAGTAATGAACAGTGCCCTTCAAGCGAAAAAGAAAAACAAGAGATGAAGAAAATTCCTTATGGCTCCGCGATAGGCAGCCTCATGTATGCCATGGTTTGTACCAGGCCTGATTTAGCTCATTCTGTCGGAGTTGTTAGCAGATTTCTTTCGAATCGTGGAAGAGAACATTGGGCTGCTGTGAAGTGGATATTTAGGTATCTCAAAGGTACCTCGAAATTATGTCTCTGCTATGGAAATGGTGAATGTGTGCTTGATGGTTTTACTGATGCGGATATGGCCGGTGACTTTGATTCCAGAAAGTCTACCTCAGGTTACCTAATTACTTATGCAGGGGGAGCAGTGTCATGGCAATCCAGATTGTAAAAGTGTATTGCATTATCTACAACCGAAGCCGAGTATATTGCCATTACAGAAGCTTGCAAGTAGGTCTTGTGGATGAAGAAATTTTTAAAGGATATTGATCAGAAGCAAAATAATTTTGTTGTCTACTGTGATAGCCAAAGTTCCATACATCTCAGTAAGAACTCTTCATTTCACTGTCGCACTAAACATATTGATGTCAGATACTATTGGATTTGAGACGTGTTAGAAATGAAGTTATTGCATATCCAGAAGATTCATACAAACAATAATGGATCAGACATGATGATGAAGGCGCTCGCAAGAGAAAAGCTTGCTATGTGCAGAAAAATTGCAGGCATGAGCGAGGCATATCCCACATAAAGTGGAGGGGGAGATTTGTTGGCCCTGGTCCACTTATGTGGGCTATGATTTTCTTAAGCCCAACTAAATAAATGAAAAAAAAACAAAAACACAGTAGAATGTTAGAGAGAGAGAAAAAAAAGGAAATAAAAGGGGGGAGACAAGACGTTTTGTGGAGTAGCGTGAAGTGATTCAAGACAATCCCAGAGGTGGAAGTACGAGCAGCAACAAGGTTATATCTGTGAATTATCTCCTACAAATCGGTGAGAATATCCAAACTTGGTTTGATGTATTATTAGTGAAATCCACATCTCTGTGAAGATTAATGTTTGTATGTACGTCTAGTATTAACCAGAGAGAAACTTGTGTATCCCATTATTTATAGTGGAATTGTTTTAGTGTGGGTGGTTTACTGTCACCTCGTGGTTTTTTTCCAGGGGTTTCCATGTCAAAAATCTGGATTGTTTTTTTACTTCTTTGCTGCTGTTATTTTATCTATATTGCTTCAATTTTCTGTCCGTTTATTGATCGGTGCATCATCCTATTTTACACATAAAGAGGAAGTCTAAAGTGTAGTTGCATATAGCTTAGCTTGTTGTTCATTAATTGTGGTCTCCGGTAACCTTAGAGCATTGCTCTTAAAGTCTAGTGTATCCAAAAAAAGAGTTTATTACACTCTTTTACTCCCAACAGCTACTAAGAAAGAAACCCTTTTATGAAAAAAAGCTATAAATACTAATAGTCCAAACAAAATAACTCTCTAAAATTACACAAACAGCAACATTCACTACTAAAAATATGGGATCAGACATCGGTTCTGAACCGATGTTAAAAAAAAACTGAACTGATGTCTTCGCGTGTGATGTTAAATGTCATCAGGCTTTGACATCGGTTCACAGCCGATGTCTATTACAGTGCTATACATCGGTTTTAAGAATAATTCTGATGTCTTTGCAACAAATTTCATCTTATATTACAGTATTTCTAGGTGAATATGAGTATATTATGGCGTAATTATCCATTAAAACATGAAACCTACAAGCTCTAAAAGATATTTTTTTAAAAATCTTTCAAACAAACCGATGTGAAAATCTAGATCAGACATCGGTTATGTTGTCTGACCGACGTGAAATGGTCCATCAGACATCGGGTACTTTTATCAACCGATGTAAAATAATGGGTTAGACATCGGTTTCGTTCATTTGGTGATGTTAAATCCTTTTGTTTAACATCAGTGTTTTTTTCTAACCGATGTTTAATCTTTAATATTGTAAAATTTAAGACATCAGCTATTGAAAATTCGTTGTTATTTGGCTTAAAATACATTGATTTTTTTACAGAACCGATGTCAAATGACTATTTGACATTGGATTTTGTAGTTCTTTTTCTTTTAATATTGTTTCACCTGATGTCTTTTGTTCATTTTTACATCGGTTTTAAATTACCATTCTGATGTTAATATATGTACTGTAAATTGCATATGCCATCCTGGTACTATTAATAGCCCAGGGAACCAATTGCATTTTCAACCAGAAAAATACCAACAATATGCAATACATCCAACCTAAATTTGTAAAAATATAGAGGTATACATTGATACCAAATTTACTAACATTCAATCCAATAAGAGCTCAATTCGGACATTACATTCCAAGTCTAAAATAAACATCCCAACTAAAAACAATAAAACCCAAATTCTCTAGTTATTACATCCAACATTCTAAACATGTTTGACTAGTTAATATGTACCACTTGTCAAATTTCGACAATTCCAAACATAAATCAGAATGATGGATGTAATTGTCACCAAACATCCCTTAATTAACCACCAACCACCAGCAAACACAATATCAATTCACATAGTTCAGAGGAAAGCTATATATATAGATACTTATCATTTTTACATCTTGTCTTGGATAAATTCAAGCACCTCCATCCGCACCTCATCCAGCTCCTGCCTTGTGCAGGACTTTCGAGTTTTGGCTGCCCACTATAAAACACACGTAAAAATTAGCAACCAGAATATTATTAACCAGAATTTCCATATGTATAATTAAAAATAAACAGAACCAACTATTTATAATTTAACCAGAAGAGGACCTTTTCTATATTTAACCGTAATTTTCTTCGTTAATCCAAAACTATATACCAGATAGTTCCTTATCACTAATAAAAACAAGATCCATCTGGAAATCACTAATAATAAAAACTGATAATAAAAATGGCACTCATATTTATCTGTCCTGAAAAACTACACAAAAAAATTCTACATGCCAAATATCGGAAATAATTTGCATATATACCTTGGTAGTAAAAGATAGCTCCTTATCAGCAATGATATCTTTCATGTATCGCATTATAACATAGCCACATTCAACCCCTCCTGGTTGTTTGGGAGATCCCTGTTACAATATAAAATCTGAATTAGCACCAGAAATTAATTAAAATTACAAAGTGATAAAAAAATACAAAAAACTTACAAGAAGATTCTTTATCTGAGGAGCTTTATTTCCCCTTCCAGTTTGAGCATTGTAGGATTTCATCGCTCTACATTGCAGAACAACAATAATATACATGATTATTTTTCAAAAGGGAGAATATTCACTATATATATTTATATATAGTAATTAACAGAAATATATTACTCTGTTAATGATTTTTCCAACTCATCAAAATGTGTTGGATGTGGCAAAGGGTTCAGAATATAAATGTCGCCATCCCAAATTACAACCAAAATCCAGTGGCAACTATGTTTATAAAAAAGAAAAAAGAAAAACACAAGTCAGAAATTTTAAAAAAACTACCTAAATATATTAATTTGTAAAAGCATGTCTAAATTAAAAATACTTACTTATGATTATGTGGCATGAAGTACATGCGATAGGGACTACTCTCTTTGCAACCGATTAACAAAATAAGAATGAAAAGATTTGTTCAACGTAAATGTAGCTCCTGGATCGAAAAATCCATATAAGACCACATCATCATTCTTCCTCTCAATCTTAATCAGTCTTTGCAAGAGCCTACCAGGGAGTGAATTACATTACTTATAATATCCGTATAAAACATGAATATTGAATATGTAACGATAAAAAATTAACTTACGCCATATAAGCAGATATTGCAGCTTGGCCAATCATATCGAACTCCAACAATGCTTTCACATTTTCATGCAATATATAAATTATTTTCTCAGTCCCAAACACGTCCGAATCACACGGAATTGGTATTGACTCCCCAGTGGCTTTCATGAAGACTGCAGCATGTTTGTATAACACCTTGTACTGCTTTGGCACATTCTTGTTTAGCTTCATTTTTCTATAATCATCTTGAAGTTTCTGCAACTCATCTTTCCGCTTAGACTGCCCCTGCAACACTTCCTTTTTCTTTTTCTACACAGAATTAAATAAAACAAGAATAATCGGTTATTATTGACATAACTACTATAGAATGCAACAATCAATTCAGAGTATATTGGCATAATTTCTATATAACATACCGCCACAGTTGGGTAGATGATCAATTCACGAGGCCATGCTACGTGAGAGCCAACTGGTTGGCGTACAACCTCAATTTCACCAGGTATGGGCACTGGAACCGACGCCTCTGGCTGGATGTGTCCGTCAACCGACACACGAACATGTCCGGGCTTTAGAGGCACTCCGTGTACTGAAACATTCATCTCTTCGTGATCATCAAAAACTGTTCCAAAAGCAACGTTGTTCTCTATGCAATCCAGTGCAAGCTCACATGACTGTGGACCCTACATTATAGTGAGGGATCAATTTAATTTTATTGCATAAATCCCAAGTCTGTAGGCATATATCTATTAGATCTTAATAATATTTTACCTTCTTTCCGCTCGGAGGAGAGGGGTCAAAACCAACAAAGTCTTCATCATTTACCAACAACTGTTTGGCACTCAGCGGTTTAACAGCAACTCCAACATTCCGCTTATCAGCAGCTCCCTCTTTATTAACAGGTACTTGATAACTTGATTTGTCAGAGAACATAGGAGAGTGACCATTCGAAGCATTAACCAAGGCCTTAAGTTCAGCCATCTCCCGCTGATTTCTTTCCAACTGATCCAACAACTCTGCCTTGGTAATTTTAGTCTTTTTTCGCTTTCGGCAAATTGAAGAATGCTGTTGGAGTGACAAAGCCGCCAACCCCTCGAACCCTTCCTGCGTGCTCAGGAGTCTGAAGTGCCGTAGTCAACACATCTTCTGTTCCATGTGGAACAAATTCACCCTTCTCCTTCATTTCAAGTAACTCAGCCTGTAAAATAAATACAAACAATTAGTGCATTATTTATGACGCAATTATCTTTGAAGGGAATGCAGTATTAAAAATATCACTTACAATTCTCGCATTTATTTCCGCTTGCTCTTTAGTAAGCTCATCAGGATTCTTTAGCATCCTAGCCTTCCACCAAAAAATTGCACGATCAGGTTTCTCTTTCCGCTTTAAGTTCCCTTTCTTTATCTGTTAAAAAAGAGAAAATGTTTAAACTCCCTTAAAACTTAGAATTGCAAAGCCAAATAGATATGGTTCTTACTTCTTCTTCTCGCAAACCAATATACCCCTTCTTCCTTGACAAGCGGTGATGATATTTCCGTTTACCCACTCTATTGCTCTGTAACTTACGTTGTTCCTGCACCAAAATAAATTAGTAAAAATTAATAAATATTATTTAACCAAAATCTATTTAATCATTTAGCAAGTAAAATGGCAATCATGTATATTTTATTAGTAGAATATATTCATACCAGCCATTTGGGGCTCGTCCTCTCTGCAACAAATTTCTTCCAAGGTTTTTTACTAACAAACGCATACTTCTTCGGAGGCTTCATCAATTTCTTCTTTTTTCCAATAAATGGCATCACATATTTTGCAGTTAAATCAGCTTTAAACTGCCTCCATTTTTCACCTGTCGATTGTAGCACAAGCTTCTCACTTTCTGGGGCAATTTTGAATGTGTCCTAAAGAGCCACATAATATAAATTAGCCACATAATTTACAGTCACAATTGAAATAAAATGAAGAAGTCAACAAGGGATATAATTTACCTGGACATCATCCCATAATTTTGCTTTTAGATCACAATACACTTTTGGCCAGTTTTCAGTGTCGATTGGAATCATTGTCCTTGCGAGCATTCCTATGTAAGACTGTAAAGTAGGCCTGGTATTTCCGATGGGAACTCCAAAATCATTGTATCTAACTTTAAATTTCTTTCCCCGAGCTTTCTTCACCACTACTTTGTGAAGAGCTGAAACACCACGCGCACGTCCTAGCCTTTTTTTTGCAGATTCAGAAGTGGTCATCGTTTCTTCTCAACTACTTTGAGTTTGATATTATGAAGGGACTTGAACCAACTTTTCATTACAAGTCTCTGAAGTTTTGACATTAGGAACAATCTCATCATCAACCTTTTCAGAGTTATTCTTCCTGTCATTTTCTTCGAAAATTACTTTCTTGGCTTTTTGCTTCTTTGTCATTTTGCTCCCTTAGTCTGCATTAAATTGAATAATAAAGCCATCAGTTGAACAATATATTTTCAGTCCGTCATTAATTACAGTCAAGCATAAATAATAAATTGTAAAATCAGCAAGTACGAATACAACTATACAAGAACAATAATTTACCTAAACTGCAATCAGTAATTAATCACATCAGAAATAACTCTAAAGTATTTTATAGAAGTACAATTAAATAATGCAAAATAATTAAAGAAAAAATAATGCCATCAATCAGTAATTATGGATGAACTACTTATATGATTATAACAATGCAAAACAAAAGAAAAAAAAATTAACAATATATTTTACACATTATAACACAATTAAAGGCAAATATATATGGTTCATTCAGTCATTCAAATTCCCATTTAGATATATATTTTACATAAAGCTACATCATCAGTCAGTAACGACATTAGGTGCAGGAGTTTTAGTAGCAGTATTTTTAATCCAAATTCCCTCAACATTAGGTCTAGCAGTATGAGAGACATCATCAGTAGTGACATCAGTTGCAGGGATTTCAGTGCAGAATGGGGGATGTTCCATGATCGTGTCTCCTAAGTCATCTTCATTATACAATTCTTGGTAGTCTCGAGTTGTGGAGGACAGAACAATAGACCGGGTAGCATCAACGGGATCTTCAAGGTAAAACACTTGCTTGACTTGGTCAACAGAAACATATTTATCTTTTTTGTGACCTTGTCGACTAAAATTCACAAGTGTGAACCCAAGATCATCAACCCTTATTCCTTTATCATTACTTGCCCATTTACACAGGAACAAGGGAGCTTTGAATGCATGGTAGTCTAATTCCCATATCTCTTGTATGATACCGTAAAATGTCAAATCACTTTCTACGGGGTTCAAGTCCTTGGCACTAGAAACCTGGACCGCTTTAGCAATGACAGACACCCCGCTGTTTTAAATAACGCGTATGTCATCTCGTTCCTTTGTAAAATATCGCACTCCATTCACTAGATAACCTTGATAAGTTTGTACTGAAAATGATGGCTTGGCAGCGAGCCATCTTATCGTATCTGAAACACCTTTGTTATTCTCCCTTAGTTCATCATTCACCTACATATATGATAAGAAATTTTAAATCCTAAATAGCTAATAGTCGTCATTACACTACAGATCAAAGAACCTAATACAACACTGACTTTGTTTTGAAACCAATCAGCAAAGAGCCGATTGTGCTCTCTCATGAGCCAATGTAAGCTTTTCCTTTTCCCTCGGTGAATTTCTTCAAGATATTCCTTATGCATTCTGAAAAATGCATATGGAATGATATATTAAAGACACATTACAAGACTAATTACTGGATAATGAGGAATTGAAAACAACAAACTGCATAAACTCACAGAATATATGGAAACACTTCAGCGTTGTTTAGAAGGACATGTAGATGTGCTTCATCTCGCTCCTTCTCTTCCACTGATTTTATTATCACAGCGGATAATGGACCTGATATCTTATTATCTTGGTCCTTTGGAAGACCGGCAGTGGAGTAATTCTGACTAAGAAACTCGGTGCAGAATTCTACGGACTCTTCTCCAAGGTAACTCTCTGCCATACAACCTTCGGGATAATAACGGTTTCGAACATAACTCTTTAGTACTTTATTAAACCGTTCAAACGCATACATCCACCTATAAAATACTGGTCCACATAAGCGTAGTTCCAGGACCAAGTGGACTACTATATGTACCATTACATCAAAAAATGACGCATGGAAAACCTTTTCTAGATCGCACAAGGTTAGTATAACATCTGACTGCAGCTTATCCAGTTTTGACACGTCTACTACTTTGTTGCACAAAGCATTAAAAAAGAAACACAATCTAATAATTGTGACCCTAACATGCTTCGGAAGAACGGAGCGTATTGCAACCGAGAGTAATTGTTGGAGAAGAATGTGGCAATCATGTGATTTCAGCCCGTAAATATTCAAATCAGGCATGGAAACACAATTTTTTATGTTCGATGCATGTCCGTATGGAAGTTTCATCGACATTAATGATGACAAGAAAGTCCTTTTTTCTGCCTTTGACAAAGTAAAGGGAGAAGGAGGCAAATAGGTTTTCTTTACTCCTACTTGGGGAGCCAAATCAGATCTAACGCCCATTTCCATCATATCACGACGGGCTGCCACACTATCCTTTGTCTTATGGCGCATATTTAGTAATGTGCCAATCAGACTATCACATACATTCTTCTCGACATACATGACATCAATACAGTGCCTAACATGGTGAAATTTCCAGTATTCTAACTCGAAAAATACTGACTTTTTCTTCCATGGACTTTCAACCTTCTTTGCCTTCTTCATTTTCTTCCCAAATTCAAATTTGATTTGTTCTTGCTCTGCTAACACTTCTTCTCCGGATAGGGTTCGACGCGGCTGCCCAAACTCTTGTTGTCCATTAAAAGCAGCCTTCTGCCTTCTATAAGGATGATGTAGAGGCAAATATCGACGATTCCCTTGGTAGCACATTTTCCTACTATGAGTCAAAAATTTAGCTACGGTGTCATCTCCACAAACTGGACAACACTTATAACCCTTATTAACGCAGCCAGATAAATTTGTGTAAGCAGGGAAGTCATTTATCGTCAACATTAAAACTGCTTTTAAAGTGAAAAATGATTTGTTATACGCGTCATACATATTTGGTTCCCCTTCCTTCCAAAGCTTTTTTAAATCATCAATCATCGGTTGTAAGTAGATGTCGATGTTATTACCAGGCTCATGCGGGCCAGGGACCAATATCGACAACATCATAAATTTTCTTTTCATACATAACCAGGGAGGAAGATTGTAAGTCACCAATATGACTGGCCAGCAACTATATCTATTAGATAGGCCATTATTGTGCGGGTTTACACCATCCGTCGATAAAGTCAAGCGAAGGTTTCTCGGTTCACTACCAAAGGATGGCCACCTATAATCTATATTTTTCCAAGATGGAGAGTCGGCTGGATGTCGCATTTTACCATCTTGTGTCCGCTGTTGCGCATGCCAACACATTAGTTTAGCGGTGGAAGGAGATTTAAACATACGTTTAAATCTAGGAATTATTGGAAAATACCACATGACTTTGGCTGGAAGATTAATCCTCTCTTCACCTTTCTTTGTCAACTTCCACCGAGAAAGTCGACACTTTGGACACTTGGTTGCATCAGCATGTACACCCCTGTACAGTACACAGTCATTCGGACATGAATGGAACTTTATATACTCTAGACCTAAATTGGAGAGGGTTTTTTTGCTTCATATGCATTACTAGGTAACACATTATCTTTGGGAAGTAGAGACCCAACAGAAGAAAGGAGGTCGGTGAAGGCACTATTTCCAGTTATGCAACTTCAACATCGACTCTAACTTAGTACAGTCACTACCCTCATATAGAGGTTGCTCAGCATCGGCTACGAACCTCCTAAACTGATATGAATCATTATCATATTGACTCGAGTTATATGCCGCTTCACAAACATCAACAGTTTCCGAAACAGCGACATGCTCCTGATCTTGCTCTGACGCTTCATCAGAGGCTTGCTCAGGAGGTGGGTCTGGAGCTTGCTCTTCAGGTGGACAACTAGCACTTGAAGATTTAGGACCCGTAGAAGCAGTCTCCCCATGCCAAACCCAATGCACATAACCTAGACAAAAGCCATTGTCATAGATATGGCCCCTGATTGTTTTTATAGAGAATTTTTTAAAATTGGCGCATTATCCACAAGGGCAAGGAATTTTGATACGATCTTCAGAATTTTCTTCAGCATATATCAAGAAGTTTTCCACCCCCATTTCAAATGCTAAAGAATCCCTATCTTGCAAAATCCATGTCTTATCCATCAAATTTCCCTACCTGATAGCCACTATAAATATTAAAAATCCAACACATACCTATTTATAATTATTTAATAAAAGGCATATCAAATTTGTGTTGGTTACTGTAGGGATTAATTATATAAACTTAGAAAGGAGTAAATACCTTGATATCCTAATAATTTATAGTACTAATTCATTACTCTAAGATCCTATACATATACCCAATTAATTACAAAACTAGACTAAATTTATAAACTAGACTAAATTAAACCAAGATAATTAAAACAAATTAAACCAAGATATTTGAAAATATCACATAATTAAAAACTAATAATTCCAACATTCACAGCCCAGACAATTGTTAAATTTCCTTCACATAAATAAAACTCAGTGAGAACTTGAGTATTGAAACAAATTCAGCCCATAAATAAATAAATTAAAATTATTTGTTACTTGTATCTGTGAGAAGGATAATTATACAAAACAATTACTATAATACAACACAAGTAACAGATAGTTCATATCAGGAATGCGGAGACTTGTTCATATCAGAGAAATGACTATCATACAAAACAAGAAATGCAGAGACTTGTTCATATCTGAGACCTGTTCAAATGCAGCCCCAAAAACCCCCCCAAAACACACTAATATGTATGAACAACCCCCAGAAAACACATAATTAAAAACAGAACAGAAACATTTACATTTACATCAATGTACCTAAAACATTGATTTACATCAGTGTACCTAAAATATTTAACATGACATAAAATTCCCAAAAATAGGACATAAAACCCCCAAAAAGAAGCAAACATAAAACCCCCAAAAACATAAAACATTTACATGCACAAAGAAGAAAAACAGTAAAGAAGAAAAGAAGATAAACATAAAACATTTACATGC
Organism: Apium graveolens; assembly: GCF_009905375.1. NCBI lineage: Eukaryota > Viridiplantae > Streptophyta > Magnoliopsida > Apiales > Apiaceae > Apium > Apium graveolens. The sequence continues at coordinate 12,650,523 of NC_133650.1, read as the reverse complement.
ACAAAGAAGATATTAAACATAAAAACGAGGGAGATAAACAGTAAAGAAGTAAAGAAGAATATACCTCCGGATGCTTTCAATGTTCCGAAACCCCAATGTTCTAAACCCTCAGTGCTCCAACCTCCAAATGCTGTCTACCTCCAGATACTAGCTCCAACCTCCAGATACTAGCTCAATTTCAAGTTTAATTTGCTCTAATTTGAAGCTCCAAATCTTGAATTAGAATTGGGGCTAAAATTAGGGTTTCAGAGAAAAGAGAGAAGAGACGGTTAACAGAGACTAAGGTAAGAAGAGAGAAGAAAGGTAAGAAGACTAAGAGAGAAGGAGGGGAGAGATGAGAGAGACGAGAGAGGCGAGGGTCAGGGAGAGATGAGAGGCTCGCGGGAGGTTTTTTGGAAAGGGGGGAAAATATGTTTTGTTAAAATTAAAGGGGGGAAAGTGTACTGAAAAGCGGGGGGGGGAGTTAAGTAATTTTTATTTTTTTTAAAAGGCCATAGACAACGGTTAACAAAATGAACTGATGTCAAAGTTAAAAACAAATTTGTGGCCTTTTTAATTTCTGAAGATAGACAACGGCTACTAAGTGAAACCGATGTCAATATGCGTATTAAACATCGCTTTTTACAAAACCGATGTTAAACTGCATTTTAACATCGGGTGCATTACATGCCGATGTCTAAGGACCGATGTCGTATCTACTATTTCTAGTAGTGATTGAATACCCAAGTGCTCAAGTATTTGTCCAAGCTTTCTGTGCTTACCAAAATCACAAAAAAATATGAGATGAATTGTGTTTTTACAAAATATATTAACTTCAATCACAACGTCACAACTACGGACTCATTGTTTGCTAAATAATTACATTCGCCAAAATACCAACTCATTGACCTACAACTAAGCTAGATACAACTCCTAAATATTAAATTTCTTCGTGCAACTAAATATTTACCAAAATAAATAGAATATCTAGGGCAGAAATGGCTTAGCTATTCCTACGTAACCACGAGCATCATATTACTCTTACTTCACAAATTCAACCTTGACGGTAATAATCTCAACTTCAACTGCTACTACTTCCCAGCTATTTATGTATGTTTAAATAATTACAACACTTAACATCCTAACATATCGCCCCTCAGCATAGCACGGACAAACAAATACTAGCTCTTAAATAATACAAAACACAGTACACCCCTGACACAAACAACTGATGACTACAGAAAACAGTTGAATGATCTGACTTAAATTGGATTTCTGGTTCTATTTTCAACAAAAATGGTACAAACAATTGAAAGACTTGTAGTAGTTGCAAGATTGTTGCGCTAAAGATTTGCTGATATATGAAGATCATAAGTTTAACTACAAGGGACGAGGAGTACATGTCATTGCAGTTTGCAGGCCTTTAAACATTATGAACATGCAACTTCCAGAACACATCAGTGGTGTTGTCATCCTTGCTTCATTATATTGAGGAATTTGGATGGTGATAACGACAAGCTAATAGAATACAGAAAAATCACTGCTGCAGAAATGCACTGAAGAGGACTCACTCCTGCTGTTCTGTGCCTCTGCAAATGTGAATATAAAGTATCCACTATTGAGGTATCTCTCCTTCCTCTAGCTCCTCCTCTACTGGCAAAACATTGCTTGAACCGAGAAGATCATTTGTTTCCACTAGTCCCAGTTCCTCCATGAACATTCCATCAAGATTAGAAAAATCATCAAAACTTTATTCTGATATCAGATCCGAAATTGAACCTAATAACCCTTGCACAAGTTCAGGGTCTAGCTTTTCAATTATTTCTGCCACAGTAGAATTGACAGTGAAATCCAGCTGCTCATCTAAAGCTTTGTCAAAGAATATATCATTCTTTGTCCCTTCTTGTTCACTTGCTGTTGCACATGAAGAGCTGTCTAGCGTGTCTGCTGGTTTTTCTTCCTTAATTACCTCCTCCCTCAAGAGAACTCCTTTTGGACTCGGTTCTCCATTCTTTATGAACTCCTTATGGTCGAGCTTATGACGAATTTCAACTTTTGTAACTTCAAAATCATAATGGTGCGAAGGTAGGAATATATAAATTACAGGGTACTCAATAATACTTAAATTGGCCAACTGCTCACATATTGGTGCCTCTATATATCTAGCTGGACGAAAGGTGACTTAGAATGCTGCATTTAAAGAACAATACAAAACAGGTACAATAAAACAAGTTCAAACTTTTTATCTATCTTTTATATTTCTTTCTTTGGGAGTCGTGAGATATTCGACCACCAACATACTATAATACAAATACTTATTATGAAATCTTTTTATTTATTGAATTCGACTACATAGTACTCATATAATAGCACTTAACTACTTTATATTATTTTACTCAACTAAAATCTTTATTCCTTTCATTCCATCTAATATATTTTAAGTCGGGGTGTTACAAGATAGATGCTTTTAATATTAAAATTCAATAAGATTAAACATCATATTTTTTACTAAAAGTATATGCTTACAATTTTCTAAACATAAGTTTTTGTTGATATTTTATATTTGTATTATTACATATATGAATGATGGAAATGTGTGTTGTAGTTTATACTTTAACAAACTATAAAATTTCAAAATTATGATAAAGCTAAATTTTCACTAAACTTTTTTATAATTTGATACTACAGGACGAAAAATATCCAATTTAATTTATTCTGAATAAAAAATCATTTAAATCAAGAGAAGAGGACTTTGGCGGAGGGAGCAATGAGAAGAATAAAAAATCAGATCAAACGCGGGAAGCACAATTTGGAAAATTTGAAAACAGAAGAAACAAATACCCTGCAAGATACCAAAAAGTAACGGTTGGTAATAGCTGTACACCACGCCCAGTTCACTCTGTAGGCGTATATAACCAATGCTAACCAACTGCTAGGGTTTTACGGGCGCCTCTCTCCCTTTCCTCAAAAACTCTCTTATCTTTTGCAGGCTAAATTGACTCTAGTAAAATTCTCATTTCTTTAAGCTTCCAATCGTCGCCAAAGGACTGTAGAGGTGTTGAAACTGACGAGGTATGCTATCTTCTCTTTGATCACAGTCTTTACATTCTGATGAATTTGAATATGTGATATATATATTCTGTTGTAGTAAACTGAATTTGAATGGATGCTTTAGAATTCATAAAGAAATCAACAGATGCTCAAGTTTTCTTTAACCTCTAATCAGTTTGAAGGTGTTTTCATCTAAGGCAAACCACCAAAATGATTTCTTGCATGTGGTTTGAGGTTATTAATTGGTACTATTCATTGGAAAAAATTCAATTGAATTAATTAGTTGAATCCTAAGATTATAAGTTTTTTCTCGGATGTATTGGATGTAGGTAGGTATTAATAATTCTTGGTTTTACACATGATTTGTCTCTATAATTGGCTAACTACAATTTGTGCGAGTCTTAAATTGTTGTTAAGAAAATTAACAAAAACCAACTCAACACGTTGGCCTTCATTTTGAAAAACAATTTGAGACATATTTGTGCTCTAGCATTTTAGTATAGGTTGAAAGAAAAAATCTCCCTCAAACTCACCCAAAATATTTAGGATAAGAGATATTTTATATAAACTATAATACTTGAAAAGGACTTCATTACAAATGATTAGGTACAAGACTTTATATAGGACTCCATCAAAAAATCTTGACACTTGCTTAATTGCTAGAGTTCAAAAGACTCTTACTTAAATACTACACATCAAGCCTTAGATATTGATGAATGGATGCCTTAATTAGTTATCGAAAGAACCTTAGTTGTCGAATGAACCTCATCGGCTAACCCCATACATGGATTAAATGACAAGTTTGTGGAGAGGTCATCCCTAATATTAACGTGCAAATGCTACAAAGAAAGTTCGTTTACGATATATGTTGGGAAAAAAGAAAAGATAAATTTGTGGAGGGGGCATAGTAATCCAAAACAAGGTTTTCTGAAAAATATTTATTATATAAACTTATATATTTAGTATTGATATCAATTGAAGATATGTAAAAGAAATAGGATTCCAACTATTTATAGTATTTATAACACCCACATCACATATCGAAGAGATTGGATTAGTGTCTTCGGTATCATATCGAATATTATATTTTTTCTGTATATGCGTACATGTTACTTATCATATGCAACCCATTAAAATTTATACATCTAAAACCTTAAACATACCGAAAATAATGAAAATTGTACATCACGAAAGGATGTTTCCCAAAGTCTGTGACTTACACTAAGTTTATAAGAAATTTTACAAGATAGATGATTTGTATGTGAGGAAATCATATGAATTTGAATAATAAAGATGATGAAGAAAGATAGATTATGATCTTGAGAGAGATCTGTGCGACCGCGAAGGATTAGGAGAGAAAGAAGAGAATATGACGCATATATAGAGTTACGGAACCTTAATTATAAATCTACTAGTTATCCTTATTCAAATATAATCTATAATTAGGCTCATTGTTCAACCATAATTTCAGTTCTTAATCTTAATCAAATTTTATTCTTTTTTTCAAAAAAAATCATATAATTAACAATTTAAAAATTACGGAATATTATAAATTTAATTGTTATGTCATAATTTGAATATTATGATATAATAGTTTTTATGTTGGGAATATGATATACTTGGTTTATTTCTCTTGCGTGACAAATTTTAGGAATCTAATTTTTCAATTTTAGCGCATTACATGCCAATCAATTATTATTATACCATGTCTCTAATTCTAAAACCTAACAACACCATCAAAAACTTAATTTAACCACCGTTCATCAATCACTCATTGAAATTAATAAGAAAATAAGAAGTGAAAGAGAGAAGACTCGAAATAAATAAGAGAAACTAACTTGATCGTTGTTATAAACAATTGTCCAATTTTACTAGTTAAACACACTCAAGCAATCTTTGACAAGATTCAAAATATTTACATCAAGTGAGAACTTTAAACCAACATGTGTACGATCAAACCACGCACTTTTCGAGACAACACTATTTATGCCCCTCCATCGTGGCATGTTTCTTTGAATAAAAGATATTTAAGAAATCTTTACATATTACTATTCTTTTAATGTAGTTTAGTACCCCAAACATTTTCTAAAATATTGAAATTACTTTCAGTTATACATTACAATTTAGTCCCAAAAGTTTTACAAGTTTTATGTAAACCCCTGAACTTTACAAACTTATTGTTAAACCTTTAACTCTATATTGAATTAGAAATGAAATATCACATTCAATGGTAAGATATAAAATTTTACCCTTATTTATTACTAAAAATATATAATTATATACTGTAGTTGTGCACAGCCATTATCTTTCATATTTAGTGTAGTGTAGATGTGCATGGTCATTATCTTTCATATTTGCACTCTGAGTATTCTCTTTATCATATTCCCACCATTTTACTTTTAGATCAATATTTTTTGTCATATGGCAAGAATTTGCTTGACATGGAGGTCCTTAACTATTCACAAATTTAATTTGGTTACACTTTTAGATTATTACTTTTTCACTTATGGTAATAATATCCTAGACACCTAGGGACATGAAGAATTATTTCTTTGCAAGAAGAGAGAGATATGCCGATCTTTGGCTTTGGCTTTGTACTCATATTTAATAAATTTCACCTCTTGCGATACACCACTTCCATCAATATTTACATAATTTCACTTAAATTATAAATAATTTTAATAAAATTCTAATATATATTATTGGATACTAAAATTTATAAACATGTAATTTGAATTTGAATGTGTATACTTCCCAATTAACCTCATTTGTAAATTTATAATAATTATAAAAAAAATGCTAAGTTCTCCGGGTTACGTCACCTGGAATACCTCTAGTTCTTTGATGTTTTTTTTGAATAAGTAGTAATGTTTGACAATTTAAGCTCGTCTAATTACGTCACCTCGAATACCTTTGGTTCTTTGATGTTTTTAACTGTTGTGATAATTATTGTATTACTTTGCTGATTATATATAAACTTATTAGCTATACTTGTTTTTGTTTTTTTCTTTCTAAACAAAAGGCCAATGAGGTATATACTTCTTACTATGGACATAGATTGAAAACAACATTTAAGGTTTTAGACGAGATGGTTACTTATTCAAATAAAATTGGTTATATGTTGCAATTGTCTGTCAAGTGTTCATAATCTGTACAAGTACATCTAGAATCCTTGAAAATAAAAAAAAATTATGAGCAGTTAAGTATGATTGGTGAGACTTGACAAAAAACTATGATGGTGAGATGGTTACTCAATTAGATAATGTTTTCTACATGTTACAACTTTCTGTCACGTGTTCATAATCTTTCTCTTTTTTTCGGTGAGAAGCCTGTCTTATATTATAGCATGTTGCATTTATAGACTTTTTTTGTGCAAATTAGAAATATGCAATGATGTGCACAAGTGTGTTCTTGTATATGCTTTGTTATCTATATAGCAAAATGTTGTCAAACGTTATACTTTATAGTTTATAAAATTCTTATATTCCGCCGACTATTTTAGGGTAACGGGCTTGATGTTTAGAAGTGGGCTTGATGTTTAGAAGTTCAGGACGAAGTTGTTTTTCTTGTTCGTGTTGTCGGACTTAAACTTGCACGTTTCGATTTCAAAGCTATCACTAAATGTTTGTAGGCTGGACGTTTTCCTTTCAGGAGGTCCTGCGTATTCTCTAGACTGAAAAATTATGAAAGATATTTGAAGTAATAATAATTAAATCCTATTATTTTCCATCCTAAAATTGGCAGGTTATTTCTTGTCTAGTTCGTGTATCCATAAGGCGGTGTGGAAGCAAACATAAGTGTTCAGTTATCCTCATCATAGTTATATTTCATCGATCTCAATGAACAAATTGAAAGGAATACTTTGCGAGAGCCGAGAGCCCGGAAGACATGGTCATATTCCACAAATGGAATGGATGTGTCCTTCAAAGGTATGAGTTGAAACATTGATATTACATACATTTTGATATCTTTTCAGTTTAAGATGCTATGCACTTTTCTTTTATAAGTTGATGTTGACTATTACACACGGATTTTAATAACAGTTAACTTTGGATATTAACTGGGGTGTGGCTGCTGGGCAAGAGAACATAGAGGCTACCCGGAGACGTGTACCAACTGATCCTAGGTAAAGTTTATCTTGTTCCCGAGTCTACTTTTTAACTTTATTTCAATTTAGCACCTCTGATTACTTTTTTACTTTTGGTTTCAATGTCAGGCTTCATAGGGAGCCTACTGACCATGTTGACAGCACAATCCCAATAATCCCGATAATGCCCATGGAGGAGGAAGGCAACCTGCTCAGCAACAGTTCACCATTCCTGACTAGTTCATCCATGAATGGTGAAACAATGGCCCTCCGCTATTGATGCCCTAAATGCTTTAAATGGCGTCGCATTGGGGCAAGGTGAACCTGCAGTTGGTTTGGGCATGTTCATGCAATGGCTCAACACAGATACTGTTCATAAGTTTTTCAGCGGGCAAAGTTTCACTGGAATCGAGGCAACAAAATCAGTTCCAAGCGAAACACCTGACCAGTTTTACCGTGTCCGAGAAAATACTGGAGTGGTCATCCCGAAACCCATTGCTTGGACATCTTCGGTACCTGCTCAGGATGTTCTTGACCTGGACTTGCTAGCGCATCTCCTACAGAACCCAGGAGACGTCGACAAGCTGATAAAAATATGTGATTCGACAGCTAAAGGAGGGTCATGTGCCAGTGCCATCGCAACTATTCCTGAATCGTTACTTACCTTTCCAAGGGAAAATACAACTCCTGGTAATAATTCACATTGTATTACTAGTGAATCCTCTGCCCCTCCAATAACCGTTTCTTCAATGGTCACATCAAGCAGCAATAAGAGCCTAATTAACAATGACATACCATCACCAGAAGCAACAATGGCCCCAACGTCACCTCTGTATTCCTCACCACGTACCAACTGGGAATCGGATATGGAGATTGAGAATCCAATCAGTGAAAATGGAACTGTCGATGGTATGAGAATGGAACCTCCAATATCACCAGTGGCTACATTTTCTCTGCCACAAACCGCAAGCCTACAGCCACCACCAAATGGGCTGCCATCCCTTCTGCATAGGAATTCACCTCTACTCCAGATGCACCCGTACCCGTAACAGCAATGGGTCTGAATCCTTTAGTCAATGATTTGGTTACATTGCTAATGGTCAACCAGCGGGCTGCTGCTAATATGATAGCCGCCTTTAGTCACTCAACCCCTCCCATGAACTGCTCTTCGTTGTGTGCAAACACTCAAATAGTTGGGCAAGGACCATCTACGGTGAATCGGCATCAGAAGCCGTGCACATACTTCAACAGTCCCAGGGGATGTCGGAATGGCGCCAATTGCCGATATCTGCACAGCAAGTCCGATCATACATCACCGTCTTGAGTGGAGGCACTTTCCGGTGTAAAAAGAATGAAGCTAGGTTGGGACAGTACTGGATCATTGTACAAAAGAAGGTGGCTGTAACAGAGAAGTCTCCGAAGAAGAAGTGTGCTGTTGGCTTTACTTTTTTAAATTAGATTTTTCATTTGACTAGACAACTGGAGATGCTTCTCTTTTTAATATATTACATGTAATATTTAAAAACTTTAGCTTATAAGCTTCAACTCTGAAAGCATACTTTGAGCATATGCAAGTTCATGGAGAGTTTAGTTAATTTACCAAAGCTAGTTGTGTGTGACATTTGCAGGTACAATGGTCTTTTGACCAGTATGGGCTAGTAGATGTTTGTAAGAGCTAATGATGTTACCCTCAAGTGTTGGCTTTAAAGCAAAATATTTGTTTATTATTTATGTTGATATGAAAGTAGAAAATGTATCTCGAGTTACGAAAATAGAAACGAATACGCTTTTTCGACTATAAATCATTCTTCATATGCAGGTTATCTATTCATTTTCTCCACCCATGCAATTGTAACTGTCTCGATAAATTTTGCAATCAATATAATTAATAATTAAATCATCTCCCATATTTACATTTCTTTTTATTTTGCTTTTAACATGCAAGTCAAACTAAATTTCCCGATTGAGGTCATTTTAAAAAATGCACATGACCACTTTTCGTTAAAACCGAAATAAAAATAGTTTTAGACGATGCTATCCAACTCGAATTTTAGACGAAACTTGAAATTTTAAGTAATGAGTTATACAGCCCAACAAGAAATCAATCGATCCAAATAGTAGGCCAAGTAACACATAAACATATAACAAAATACGATAATGTATACGATATGATATTCGAAATAAACAGTTTCGATACATATTCTTATTCTTATTCGATATACATAATACACATACCACATAAATAACAATAATTCAAAACCCATAATCCATGCCACGACCACCACAAACCGGTGATAACGGTCCTAAATTTTCAGAAAACTGTCACTACAAACCCGTGACTACGGTCCTAAGTTCTTATTCGATATTTTTACAAACCATGGCATAAATCACATATCCAAAGATATCGCCTAGACACCACATATACATCTCGATACATATTCTATAACATATAATACTTTCAAATATATCATCACTTAGTCCATGTTTTGATAATCGAATATAGAGACATAACACATAACTTTGAAAATACTAGCAAGATCAATCAAAAACTTATCTCAAAACCGGACCAGATCTGAATTTACTCATTTTTCACCCTCTAAATGTTTTCTTGAAAAAATGAAACTCAGAAGTTGTAAAGAACGAAAAGACCTTTCCGAAAAGTCAAACATCAATGATTCGGACTTAAGATGATTTTTTTATGAATTTTACAAGACTGCTGATTTTTGAGAGGGAAAAAAACCCTACGAATTTTAATTGATAAAAATGAGGAATACGAATAGGGTGTAATTATAACGATACAAAACCTTATATCTTAACCTACATATTATCCATATTAGAATCTGATCCAAATTTTAGGCCAATTAGTCCAACCCGATTTTAAATCCAAGTCCTTATCTAATTTTAATCATTTTTTACTAATATCTTATTAGAATTATTATTCTAAAAATTAGGCGATATTACATAAACAATTAGCAATGATGGTCCAAAAAAATCCTAAAGTTCGAATAACTTGAAATTGGATCTCCCTAGTTACGTGGTCAAAAAAAATAAAATAACAGTCCAAATGAATAGCAAGTAATGGAATTCACAAATCTATGTTCAAAACAAAATTGAGACAGAGTTTTAGTACTTGAAGAAACTAAAAAAATTGTCCTTCTTGAGATCAACAATGGCTTTGTAAGTATGTGTGTATAATCTCCGGAAATTTACAATGAAAGAGAAGATGACACAAAAAACTGTTAAGTTTTCAATGCTAATGGATAATAAAATCTACTAATCAACAATTAAAAATAAAAATAAAAGAAGAAAATGCTACTAATCGACAGTTTTTAAAAAAAAACTTGCCAATTTTTACAAATTAAAATCTTATTTTTGTTGCTAATCGATAATATAAAATAAAAAAAATGTCGATTAATGGAAAAAAACTTGTGAATTTTCAGAAAATTGACTTGTCGATTTTCATAAAATGACATATCGATTTTCAGAAAATTAACTTGTCGATTTTCATAAAATGACTTGTCAATTTTCAGAAAATAGACTTCTCAATTTTCAGCAGATTAACGTGTCGATTTTCAGAAAATGACTTGTCAATTTTCAGAAAATTGACTTGTCGATTTTCAAAGTTTAACTTATCAATTTGCAGAAAATAACTTATCGATTTTTCAGAAAATTAACTTGTCGATTTCTACAATATCTAACTAATCAAATTTCACACATACATACAAAAAGTGAAGATTTTAACTCAAGTGAATAATTTGAAATACCGAATTATTTTTCAATTCACTTAATTTAATTAACTCACAAATTTTATCATAAAATTATAGCACTTATCATTTAATTAATAATATCATAATCTTTGTAACTTAAATTGTGCTTCTATTTAATTTACTCATAATTTAATTATTTATAATTAAATCAATTTCAATTAAATTGATGATATTTATTTGCTTAAATAATTATCAATTAGATACAAGCAGACAAATATTTGATATACAAGAACTGAATACTGGTAAATAAATTTACATGTCCTAAAAATATTGTCATTAATTCAAAAGTGAATTTATTTGAAACAAGTTGCAGTTCTTGACTTCTAATTTGATCAACTAGAAAGATTTGACATCCCCAAGTTCACTAACCAACTTAGAGAAAGTGAAATCATCAAGCGGTTTTGTGAAAATTTCTGCAATTTGGTCATCTATGGGTACAAAATGTAATTTCACAGTACCGTTTATGACATGCTCTATGATAAAATGATACGTGATATCAATGTGCTTAATTATCGAGTGCTGAACCAGGTTATTAGAGATTGCTATGGCACTTGTGGTTTCGCAGAATATTGGAATCATTGCATCAGCTGCCCATAATCACGGTGTTGGTTCCTTATCCATAAAATTTGAGCACAACAGCTTGCAGCTGCTATATATTTAACTTCAGCATTTGATGTTGATACCGAATAATACTTCTTTCAATTCCATGAAACCAATCTTCTTCCAAGAAACTAACAGTTTCCTGAAGTACTTTTCTGATCAATCTTACGACCTGCAAAATTTGAATCTGTATAGCAAACTAGTTCAAAACATGTGCCTTTGGGTACCAAATACCAATATTTGGAGTTCCTTTAAGATACTTAAAAATCCATTTTACAGCTATAAGATGGGACTCTTTAGGGTCAACTAAAAACCTAGCACATAAGCAGGTTGCAAACATAATATTTGGTCTACTTCCATTAAGATATAGTAATGAACCGATAATACCTATATAACTTGTGATGTCAACCTTCTTACCAGTTTTGTCCTCATCAAGCTGAGTGGTTGATGCCATTGGGGTCTTTGCTGAAGTTGAATCTTTCAGATTTTACTTCTTGTGAAGTTCTTTAATGTACTTGGATTGACAAATGAATATTACATATTTTCTTTGACTCACTTATAATCTAAGAAAATAGTTCAACTCTCCCATCATGCTCATTTCATACTTTCTCTATATTAGCTTCAAAAATATCTTTCAAAGATCATCATTAGTAGAACCAAATATAATATCGTCAATATATACTTGCACTAATATCCTATTAGTTTTATGCATTTTATGAAATAGAGCTTTATCTATAACACCTCTAGTAAAACCATTTTCAAGCAGAAATTTTAAGAAAGTGCCATACCATGTCCTTGGTGCTTGCGTGAGACCATAGAGAGTCATGAATAAAAAGTATACAAAATCCACCAAATTTGGATCTTCAAAGCCTGGGGGTTCTTCCACATACTCTTCTTCTTCTAGCTCCCCATTTAGGAATCTACTCTTCACATCCATCTGATAAACCTTTAAGTGTGAATGTGTTTTGAATGCCAAAAAACATCCTGACCGCCTCAAGCCTAGCTAATAGAGCATATATTTCATCATAATCTACACCCTCTTCTTGAAAGTAACATTTACCTACCAGTCTGACCTTGTTTCTTGCTACAATAACCTCTTCATCCAATTTAGTATTGAATACCCACTTAGTGCCAATCACCATTTTGCCTTTAGGACGGGGTAACAGCTTTCAAAGTTTCTGCCTTTTAAATTGATTGAGTTCTTCTTACATAGAAATAACCCAATATGGATCTTCAAGTGCCTCATCCATTTTTTTGGGCTCTATTTTTGAAGAAACTCTGAGAAGTGACATTCATTCTGGGTGGCGCTTCTAGTTCTGACTCTTATGTCTGGATCACTAATGATCAATTTAAAAGGATGGTCTCTGTTCAATACCCTTTGTCTTGGCAGAGAAGATTCGGATGCTACTGCCTTGTTCAGCATTAAGTTGAGTATGAACTGCAGATCCTCTTCTTGCTTCCCATGAGTTGCTGTCATCATGGCTTGATGATTCATCTTTATATAAAGGATTATTCTAGAAAGATTCTCAATTTCTAGATATTCAGAATCCTTTTTTCTTTGCAGGATTGTAAACTTGGTATCGTTGAACGTTACATTAAGGCTTTCAACCACCTTTTGATCAGTAATTACATAAACCCTATATGCTTTAGATTCCAGAGAATAGCCAAAAAATATGCCTTCTTCTGCTTTAGAATCAAACTTTCCATGATGCTCATTTCCTTCTTTAACCATAAAGCATTTAGCTCCAAATATATGAAAATATTTCAGTTTTGGTATTTTACAGACATGATCTCCTAAAGAGTCTTGTCATGTTATTTATTAATCAGGGTATGATTCTGAGTGTAACATGCTGTGTAGACTACTTTAGTCAGAAGTAGGTAGGAAGTATAGATTCATTTAGCATGGTCCATCCTACTTCAACCAAGGTGCAGTTCTTCCTTCTTATTACTCCATTTTGCTATGGATTACTTAGTGCTGAATACTGTCTCAAAATACCTTACTATGTACCCAATTCATAAAGAAATGCATTCTTAAATTTTGTTTCATTGTCCAAACTGATCTTTCTGATAGGTAGTTTCACTTGCATCAAAATATATTTATATGGTCAACAATCATTGGTAGTACTTCATCCTTTTATTGTAAGAACAACAACCATCTGTACTTTGAGTAGTCATGACTATCAATAAAGAATATTTCTTCCTTGATTGTGATAGTACATTTACTGGACCAAATAAATCCATGTAAATTAACTGAAGAGGTTCAGTAATGCTTGTCATTTCCTTGCTTCAATATGATGCTTTCTTTGAATTCCCTTTTTCACATGCTTTCCTTCTTGACAGAATTCCATTTGTAGTAAACCTCTTACCAACTCCCTTTTTACCAGCGAGTTCATTGTCTTGAATTTCAAGTGTTAGAGCTTCTTCTGCCATAATCAACTTTATTTTGATGAAGTTTTGATGTACTAAAACCTCATTATTGTTAGTGTTTCTGCCCTGGAGACAAAACTATTATATTTTTTAGGACACTTGGATTAATAATTTTTGTTTTCAATCGATTATTCTTTCATAATTTATTACATCTTAATTTACTGCGATATAAATATTAGATTAATAAATGTCCTTGAAATATGATATGAGAATAGTATCGATTTCCAAAATAATGGTCGACTATTATTATTATGGACAATAATAATGCATTAAGACTAGTGTTTTTGTTGACTGATGATCACATCTCATTGATCATAGGTATAGTGATATTAAAATCGAAAACACAGGAAGATGTAAAATACATGGTGCTGGATAGACCCAGTGTGAGATTCTACATGTGTGATGTATCATAAGTAACTCTTATAGTGATAATGATGTCATGGACCTTAGATGTGAAATCATTATATTTTTATATGTTGATTAATATACTTTGATTACGTTTAAAGTTGTCTTTGATCGGGTAATGATAAAAGTGGACTTCAGGTATATTATGACTTTTACGAGAAATATGCATGATATAGAAAGGACTTAACCTACCTATTTTGGGGTGATATTATTGGTCTCTTGTGTGAGCTAGACTATGAAATGTGTGACAAAGCGCTCAAATGTTGATTTCAAATGATAGTCTACTCATTGATCAATGAAACCTCGATTAAACCATGAAGAGTATGACACATAACATGCATCGAGTTTAATCTATAATATGTGGTTAAAAGGATTATATCACAAAAGGTTTAATCGATCATCGATTTAGTTATTATTACTTGGGTAGAAATGATGTATTACTGGATGCCACTCATTGTTTAGAATTTCAATATGAGATATTTAAATTATTTCCAATGTAATAATAACCTTTAGGATCGCATAATGAAAGCTTGAAGGAATATTTAATTTAAATTCAGGTTTGAATTAAATATAAATTTTGAATTATTTATTAATAATTAAGTTTGACCTAATTAATAGAATAAATCAAAATTCAAATTTATTATTATTAAATTAGAAATTCATTTGTTGGATGATTAAGTGAGACTTAATTAGACAATAAGTTGGAATTTCAGATTTAATATAACTCTAATATTGGATTAGGGTTAAAACTCGTTTTCGTCTCTCATATATAATCTCTTTAGAGCTGAATTATGTGACTACATTTTTCATAAGATTAAAAATACAAAACCCTAGTAGCCAGAGAGAGAGAGACAGAAGAAGAAGAACGAGTTCAAATTTTCACTGCTAGTACACGCCTCCTCCGCTCACGTTTTCGTGTGGATACATATACGGCGTAGATCGCTCAGCGGGATACATGGTGATCATTTTAAGCAAGGACCTCCATTAGATAATCATAGTCATAAAGCTTCACAAGGTAAACATCTCATCCATGAATTAAACATTATTTTTCGCATTGATCCGGCGGTGGGTTTCGGTTTCAGATTTTACTGTTTTAATGTTTATTTCCGCTGTGTTTTTTTTTGCCTCGAAACCTAATAATCTCCCCATCACAGGTAGAACTGAATTCAGCTACGAACCTAAAAACTTGTCTTACTCCCAATAAAGCAAGCTTCTCATCTTTCTTGTTTGAGATCAAACACCTTTCTTTTTTGAAGTCAACATTGTATGCCTTATCACATCAGAAAATTATGCTTTATTCCTTCCACAAGAGAAATGTTTTCAATCACGACTTTCTCAATTTCCAATTGATATATCCTGTATTAAATCCTTTATTTTCATCTCAAAAGTTAACTATAGGGCTAGCTTTCTCAACTACACCTCTGAGCAAGGACTTTTCATCTATCGTGTGTCTTGAACACCCGATGTTCAGAATCTAAATGATCTTTTCCTTTCTTACCATATCATGCAAACAGAGATTTATTAAGAAGACTTTGGTACTCAAGCTGGCTTGGGTCCTGAAGATTTAGGGGTAGAAACATGATCAACATTTAATGTAACCTTAAGAAGCTTCGCTTTTACTTTGACTATTTTTTTCTCAGTGCTAGTCTTAACATCTATGTTTTTAGACATAGAGACAGGTGCAACCTTCCCAGCTTTAGGAGGTACTACAGACTTTTCCTGTGTGTGCTAATTACTCATGTTTGTCTTAGTGTCAGTACAAGTTCTAGCAGATGCATGAAAAGCTTTAAAGTACTCAGACATGGTAACAAATACATATGGCATAAAAGGCATACTAGAAGATGTAACATATTCTACTTTAATCTTAGTGCATGCATCTGAAATATGTGCAGCTAAGTTATAATTAATATATAATTTTCGAGATACAGATGAGGAAAATGAAAAATTAGACTTCTTATTGACACATACCTTGATATTCCTGTTCTAGATAGACTTAACCTTAACATTCTCATCATCCTTAGAGTTATTTTTGTCTCTCATTTCTCAAGTGTGGCTGGTCCTTGTTTATCCACCTTTTTACCTTGATCAGTTTTGATTTTTTCCTTTCTAACGGAAACCTTAGGGGCCTTTGGGGCTTCCTCTACCTTCTTCTTTTTTTGGACCCTAAAAATCAACTATTTATTGATTAACAAACTTATTTCATTTAAAGGTTCTAAAATAGGCTTAGTGTACATCGAAGATGCACCAACTCAGGGAAAAACTCATTTTTCTCTGATGTACCAACATGTTTCTTACCTGATAACTTAGAATAGTCAAGTCCTATTGTTGTCTTAGACTTAAATCTTTGACTATCTATTATCTTCTTCTGCGTTAATGCTGCATTCTTAAAGGCATGTAGCTTATTCTCTAGGTTAGCAATTTAGGTTCTGAGAATGGCCTATCTCTCTGTGTTACACTTAATACTATTCTCTAGATGATCTTCTTCTGACTAAGGTCTTCTAAGGCAACTACAAGAAATTTTAGTTCTTCATTCCTTAAGGTCAGATTCTCAACTTTAAGAACTAGCTTATCATTTTCAAGTTTACATGCAAGCATGCTTTTGTGAATATTATACAATCACTACAATATAAATGGTATACTATCATATTTAAAGTTAATGTTGCCATTTATTTCGTTGGATTTGCCATGCTTATTTTGGCAAATTTAACATTGTCATTTTATGTTAGCTTAGACCTCAAAATTATGTTACTAAAGATTCAAAGTATGATTATGTTGATGTAGCTCTGAGAATGTGTTTCAATATTTTACATTAAAAAAAAATAATTTCTGAGATGGCATGTAGGGCCCACCTGTATATCAACACATATGGGGCCTATGTAAGATAACATTATGCTGACATGGAACCTATGGGGACCCAAGTGTGGGTCCCACCTATGCTGATGTGGTACCTGTGGGGCGATATTCGATGATGTCGCATATAGGGACCACACAAGTTGGGCCCACCTTTGATGATGTGGCATTTATGGACCTACTTGTGGGGTCCACATGCGTTGAGGGTCTATTATTGGGATTATAACGGTTATTGCGGTCAAAATGGTCAAAAAGAAGTTTTATAATAGTCGAACCGGTCAAATTGGTTAAAACTTGCTTTTTTAAAAGTAAGAAATAATTTGTAAATTTTAATAATATACCAAAATGATGATAGATTAATGAAAACTATTATATCGTACTTGCACGTGCATATGCCAAAATTGTATACGTTGATGAAAATTGGATGAGCGGCAAAAATATCGCCCTTTATAAATTTTTTGCTAAACAAACAGCCCACTCTTCGCACTTCATAAATCTTTCATTTTATTTTTCACTTTTTTACTCACTTCTCTCGCTTTCTTTGTTAGCACTGTCTCTCTCCTTCTTGCTCTCTCTCTCTATTTATTCTAAATATATAGAAACGACTTAGATATTAGTCATCTTCAAATGATTTAAGTTCTTCTTCGATAATTAATTACGGATTATTTAAATCTTCAATTAGATATAGAGTCTTCTTTTCGGGTACAACTTGGGGCTTGGACCAATTGGAGTCCAAACCAATCGGAAAAAATCCTAACTGCTCTCATCATGGCCTCCAACAACACTTCTATTTCAATATCAATTATACCACTCCAAACCTCGCTTATTATTTTCGTCCCACTCTCACCTCCACCATCTCTTCAATTTCAATACGATTTGAGTAACCTATTTCTTCAATTTATGAGATTTGTTTCTCCGATTTAGGTTTTTTTTTCTTACTTTGTTCTTTAATTTAGAATTTCAGGTGATTAGGGGTCTTATTCGTGTTTAATGCGTGAATTTTGGTTTCGATTTAGAGCTTCTCCGGTATTGACCAGTCCCCCTATTTTAGATGTATATTTTTTTGAATCATGGCTTTCGTTACGTGTTTTATTTTGGAAAATAAGTTTATTTTTACTTTTTGGTTACTCTATTTTTGAAGACTTTCTTCTTACGCTGAAGAGTCGTTGCACAAATGTTTGCTTGTATGTGTGTATCTGTGTTAAATATATATGCAAATATTTTACTTTAAAATTTTGTAGCTTGAACTCAATTAGTTACGTTATTATTTTCAGTCTTGTTCAATACTTTTAGCATCCAAAATTTCACGTTAGTCCCCTGTGACATTATTGTTAATTCTTGGTAGGGCCTAGCTGTTTTTCTCTTGGTATTGGAGTATTTTCTCGAAATGGAGCTTTTAGACCAAATGAAGATGTTTTAGTCAAGAATGATTACAGCTGAAACTCAAGTACATATATTAGAATTTAAAGCATATACCTCTGAAGTTAATTATTGTTCCAAGTTTTGTGTACAATGTTTTAGTCAAGAATGATTTTGAAATATTATGTATATTGTTACAGAGAAATAATGACTTTTAATTAGAAAACGGGTATAGATATTACTATTATTTATGATGTGATCCATACTTTATATAAATTATAAAACAATGGCCATTAGGTTGGCCATGTAATAATAGGTCAGTAGGTCTTCTTATACAGTAGATTTGTTGATGGTATTTAGTCATACTGTTGTGACCATTATTGCTGGTAGAAATGGCTAGCCAAAGCACATACACTATGTTACACCCAAATTTTTTTTATATCCAGATATATTAATATTGGATATCGTTGTAATGTATTAATTTGTAAACAGGCCATAAATGATATGGCAGAGAATCACTATGTAGATTCGAGGTGGGCCTTTCTTTTCAGGCATCTCTCTCCCTCCCTCACTTTAGTTGCATTATTTTATGAGTAAGATTATATATATATATATATAAATGTGATTTAGGGACTCAATTTGTTTTGCATGGATCTTCAGTTTCATGATTTTGAAGTAGTTTTATGTTTACTAGTATTAATTAAAGTACTTTTATATCCAATTATTTTAAATTAAATGAATTTAAAATATTGTCAAATACAAGAGTAGTACATCCCAATCATTTCCATAGGATGTATGTCGTAACAGAAGTTTGTCTCTGTGTGACATTAACAAAATTGGATAAATGGCCAGGTTTGTCTCCCCATGAATGTTACAGTTTTTTTGGGACCTATGTTTTACTTTTATGAATAATGTTTATAATTACATGGCCAAGGTTTTGCTTTTAATTCCATTTTACTTTCATGTGAAGTTGAACATCATATAATGCAATTAAGATTGTTATCTTATTTTAATTTGAATTAATTAAAAATATATTATACTACAGGCCACCACAACTTATCTTCTCTTCAATTTGTTATTTTGATATAAACATGTGTTAAAAAAGTTCTTTTGCTAACTTGTTAATACTATTTTTTTAACATGTTAAAAATATTTTTATTATTATGTAGTTTTGTTTTTCAGGCAGTTTTCTCTTGTTGTCCTTTTTCGGTCTTTTCCACACTACCAATGTTTATGGCGTAAGAAATCAAGTAGTCAGTGTTAGTCAAATCACATGTAATTAATTGATGAACAATTGTTTATTCTTTAAATTTGTTTGTTAGTGTGTCTAAATTATGTAGGATAATATTAAGAAGAATCTCACAAGATCTCACAAGCAAGCGATGGGAAAGTTGGTTGAAGTAGTGGAGGCGAAAGTGCAAAAAATTAGGTGTGGTGGCACCGCTTTTTAGCACCTTGAATGTATTTATGTTTATGACTCATATTTTTTCTTCTAGTTATCTCCTTTGTGAAACATTGTGCTTAATTAGTATGTGCACAGAAGTTGATGCAGCTAGTTGAATGTACTTTAAATCATGAATGGTGTTTTTGGATAATATTGCCTGATTTTATGTTTGGAAATGAAAACAACATGTTTATGTTGGTTTTGTTATTTTATGATGAATTATTAATTCTGGTTTGGCTAAATACAAATATTTCCTTTTAATTTATAAAGAAGAAGTATAATTAATGCTCTAAATTGGGCCCATAGTTTGGAGCCTGCAATTGGTCCCACTATTACTGACCTGGCATTGTGGGGTACATGATGACGCGGTATGTGGGTCCCATCATTGCCACTACGCCATAAACTGGATTCCGCAACCGTTCACACTAGGGTTGCAAACAAAAGTATAATAATAGCCTTCAAAATCAATATCTACCGCAACCCCTCTTTTTTGATGTTGCGGTAGAGTCAAAATGTGTTACCAAAATGACATATATAATTAAAGATGATTTTTCTGAATTTAACCAATTAATAATTTTTTACATAGAAATGAAATAGTAATTGAAATATATATTTTATTTATTTTTAGAAGTTAATAATATTAGTATATGAATTATTTTTAACTAAAATCACTAAATGAATTGAGTATAGAACATAACATCTTCTAATAGTTTTAAAATTTTATAAATAAATTTAATTAATCAATTAATTATAATGAATAAGATGTGTTTAATTTAATAAAATTTATAAAATTAAATATATAAATAAACTGGCAATGATCAGGCTGCTGAAATAGTTGGGTTGGGCATTAAACTTTGACCCGCTAAGTTTTTCAGGAAGCGGGAAGTGAAAATTTCAGATAAAAAACAAGGGGGAAATCAATTTGGGTCTATTAGGTCTTCTATCCACTTCACACGATGATAATCTCTCTCCGTATCTGTCCAAAATGCTCGCCGCCGTCGTACGCCATCTCCGCGACTCCGACTCCGCCGTGCGCCTCGCCTGCATCGCCGCCGTCAACTCCATGGCTTTACAGATCACTAAACCGTCGTTCTCAACACTATCGAAGCCGCTAATTGACGCAATTTTGCACGAACATGACTCAAACTTGCAAACTGGTGAGGTAGGCAGCTGCTGAGGCATTTTTGAAATTGGATGTGACGGAGAAATGTAGTTTGTTTGAGTACAAGTCTTTGTGTTTAGTGTCTCTGGAGAGCCGAAGATTCGATAAGGTAGTGCTGCTTGGAAGTGTTTGAAACTTTTAATTCGCTTATTGTGTCGTATGTTTATGGCATTTTGTGTGTCATTACGTTACTCTAATTATTTCACACCAGCAATTTTGGATGTGTTTTTGTAGGTGAAGGTTGTTCGTGACACAATGAATCAGGCATTGGAGATATGGAAGATGATTATTGATGAAGAGGATTTATGGTCCCCACAATTGTCTATAGGTAATGAATTGTTTCACAAGTTATCGTATTTTACATTTTGTATAGAAGATAGTATCCAAGAGATTTTGGCTGGACCATTTCTCTGCATGCTAATTGATTTGTTGGGTTGATAATTTATTTTGATTTGCTGATTCTTGTGACTAATAATTTATACTACATAGCTGACCGACTAATATAAATATTTTTGTTGCATGCGCTTACAACAGGCAAGTTAATGGAAGTCACATGTAGTATGCTCGAGGCATTACGACACGATTATGCCTCCTTTGGAGGGAAATGTTCATACTGCATTGAGTATTGTTAGCCTGGTTATATCAATCATTTATTATAAATGTGTATGATTTTACGCGTTTTCCTTTTGCTTGATGTAGAATCATTTTGGTATTAGTCTGTTTAAATTTAATGACTGGAAGTTAAAAGTTCTCTACATACACTACACCATAAATGGCCTACAGCATCACCAAGAAAATGTTACGACAGGCCCAAAAAAGTGTTACCACAGCCAGAAAAAGACCTAAGGTAACATAAAAATTAAGTTGCTTTTTTTCGAGTTACCTTTGGCCCCTAAGGTAACATTACTTTTGCCTTGGTGTAACATTCACTTTTGTGTTACAATAGCTGTCAAAGGTAACATAAATCTGTATCTATAGTATCACAATATGTATGTTACCTTTGGACTCAGAATTTTTCAAAAAAAATGGGGCCTAGCAGTGGGGCCCACATGTGGGCCCCATTGGTGGGCCCCATTTTTTATAATGATTTGTAATATAATAATTTGACATGATTTCTTTATAAATTGAACATATATACCATTAACATATTTTTCATACGTAAAAACCAATACTACATGAAATTCTGCTATTCAAAATCGAACAATCCCAAAATATCATTACATACCACAAAATATATTACATCCAAACTAACTCAAACACTCAAACCATCACATGTCTAAAACTACGACAACAACAATTATTTTAACTAAACAAAATAGTTCAGGTTCTTTACTAAACATTAGAAAAAAAAAGATAAACTTAATAAATAGTAACACTAGAAACTCTTCACATTCTCCTCGACTTTAGACGTAATCGGTTGGTCCACTTTTTGTTAAGTGTCCTCCTTTACCAGCATGTCTCTAACTGCAAGATACCTCAAAGATAACAATGCACAAATTAGTTAGACAACACAAATTTGACAGAAAAGAAGAATGGCAAGGCTGATGAGTGGCATTGTTACCTTTTGGTTACACCATATTTTGATGCGTACTACTAAATCATTCTTTCTTTGACTGTAATCCCTCATTGCCATCTGTGCAGTTTTGGGTGGCTTAGCACATGCCTTTAGGACCGCGTCATTCTACAAGAAGAACAGACATTTCAAAAGATTTTTTTAATTATGACATTAATGTGGTTAAAAGTAATGAATATGGTTCACAATTTAGTCAACAACCTATTTAATCAATGCAACATCAATTTGTAATAGACCAAATAATTTCGAGACCATATAAGGATATTAATTACTTTGTACATGATAACTGGCAAAGAGTTTGGGTGTTGGCAGTATGGCTCGGGATTATGGCTGGTTTATTTGCTTACAAGGATTATGGTCAGTTTATTTGCCAAATTGTTGAGGTTTCCATGTGATGAACCAGTACCTATTTCTTAAATAATAACTAGTTAATAATCATATATTTAGAACATGTTTTTAGAATCTATAATGGTATACAAGGCGAGAAAAGTATTATTACCGATAGCAACAAGATACAAAATCACGTGGATTGACATGGAATGTTAAAACTGAATTACCTGGAGGTGCGTCTTTGGTTGAATCTGGGTTTCTCGCTGGAGTTCTGTTCAGACCGTCTGCTACCAAGATGGAATCAAATATAAGTAAGTAACAAAACTATGTGTTGATAATATATGTATTTTCTGCAAGTGCGAATAGAATCTCAGTCAATACAGGTTGTGTAAGTGAATTGTTACCTTTACAACTGCTGAGGTCTTGAGTTTTAACATTGCATGTAGTTGGCAAAGCCTGAGCCTGGGTTTGGTTGATGCTGAACCCGAGAGAACCACCACCATTTAAAACCTGGCACAAGCACTCTGGCCTTAACTTGATGATGCTACTAACTCTGGTTTAGGAAAAATTGCTGACACCATTTACTTGCCCTTTTATGATAATCATTTTCAACACTCGACTTATTATGGGATTGTTCGACGAATACAAGGTTAAATAAGTACAGAGTTGTGTGTGATGGTACTGAATATCTGGTAATGGATAAGGAAGATCCAAACTTTGAGACTACATTCGAGGAGTGTGTGAGGTGGGCTGAGCCTCCTATAGAACCAGATTAGGAATAGATGTTCCATTTGATGACAACATCAAATTCCACCAAGTAAGATTAAATTTTCCGAAAGACCTTCTAATATGAACCCTTGTGCCCAATAGCTTTATAAGATATGGAAGTATATATAATTATATACATATATAAATATGTGTATGTTTGTGTTCAATCACGAAATTCAAATTGAGAGAGAGACCAAAAATTCAATGCACTAACAGGGATCCAAAACCTAAATCTTGCATAAATCCCAGAAAATATTATGTTAATATACAATATCATAGGAACCATTACAGTACAAAGGCCATAAAAAACAAGTTTGTACCGAATAGAAGTATACGAAGCACATTTTTTTGTTACTTATTGGGAAGCTCAGAGAGCTTTCCTAGCCATAGATTATTCCAAGCTTTCCAAACACGTCAGATGACACGTTATCATCATTGAAAGTGGAGCGAGTCAGATCCATCAGCTTAATCAAGTCTACCGCATCAATCAGCACCTCTTACCAACAATTCAGAACCACAATTCACCGATCTTACACACACACACAGAGTAACAATTAACACGAAATCAAGGAATCAATATATAAACATATATGTACATATGTATAATTATGAAATCAGCTTACCTTTTTAACTTTATACAGTGATTTGAATCCATGAATGCTGATAATATATGAAAATAACGGTGATATCAGTATTTTTAATATTTAATTAATTTTCACCGATATTTAAAAAAGAGGAACTGACTTTGTTAAATATTAAAGCCCTATTTATTAATAGGGTCGTATCTGTTTAATAGCTAGCTAACAGACACTTGACTCTCTCCTAATGCATATGTATATCTTGTGATTGTCTGGAGTTTTAATGACTAATGCTTTTAAAATAAAAAAATTGACTTGATCACATATGAAGAAGAGCCAGGATTTGTTAGCTAATACTCTGATCCAAGCGCAAACAGCTGCGACAAGAGCATTTCCACCGGAGAAAGCACTAACAGAGATTAAGTATCTATGTTAATCAACCAATGTGTCAGTATCACACATTCATATACATATGTGATATGTCTGTCATAAAACGACCTCGTAAAAAATAAAACAACCAATAAGATAACAAGATAAAGATTGTTACTTGAATCCCTTAAACTTGCTGAACTCGAGGTTCCTATAAATATTGTGGTCTTGGTGAATAATCCAACTAGTGCATTTCTCAGCACATCCAACTCAACTAACATCTGAAAAGCGAGAAAATGTCAGAATATCACTTCTCTAATTTTGTTAAAAAAAATAGGGGGCACAAATATATCTGTAAAAGAGGATTAACCAGGCCTGAATGCACCAGAATTTGAGTGACACATTCAATTTATGGCTGCCTTCTCACAACAGGATCAAAATGAAAATAAACAAAATATTTCTAATTAAGATTTCAAAAATGCCCAATTTTATTTTTTTTATTAGAACGTATTAATTAAAAAAATATATACATCATTAGAGGAGAGAAAGCGCGGGGAGAGAGAGAAAGAGGCACAAAGAGAGGGGGGAGAGAGAGAGGGGACCGATGTTTTTGCCAAAGGGGAGACCCATGCCGGATCAGAGACCAAGAGATGAGTGAGACGTGAAACGATGCTGTTAGCTACCATAATACGAGAAGTGATGTTGCTTAATATACCAGCGATTTCAGATTATAGATTTAATTGATGTGAACCCCCAATTTGTTTGAATCTGTAAGATTTATCAACCCTAGCTCGAAAAACCTAGAGAAAGTGTGTGAGTGTTATTTAGAGAGAGCAACACAGAGAGATGTTTGGATAGGGAAATTTTGACATGTCTAAAATTTAACCCGGTCTATTCAAAAACTTTTCCAAAAAAATTCACTCTACTTTACCGCGCCTGATCGAGAGCCTGATCGGGAGCCCAATGATAGCCCAATATTACTAATTTCATTTTTTTTCTATTTTCATTAAATTTTTAAGTTGTGTTTTATAAATAAACAATTATCAGTTACTAATTAGTATAGTTTACAAAATTTAACAAAAAAATATTTTATCAGTCTTAGCTAATATTAATATTATTGCTTAATTATATTATCAAAATTGCTTAATTTTGAAGTCAAATAATTATATATATATCTTTATTTTTTTGTAAAATATTACTTTTTAACCAATTAACACCTTATTGTAACATAAGTTTCCACATGTTACGGTATGTAACACTTTGAAGTTATAGTAACATGTTACAAAGGCTATGGTAACATCAAAAATACTACGTTGCGGTAGGCTAAGATGAGCATAGCTAAGGTAACATAATTTTGTAACACGCATGATTAAACCATTGCGATAGGCCATCTATGGCGTAGTGATATTTGTGTAGACTCTACACGTACATGGTATTGTTTAGATAAACTTTGGGGATAAAGTTTATCAAGTTGGGATTATGTTTGTGTTGGTTTATTAGTTGCTGACTAGTGTGGGTATGTTATTTGGAATGCTTTTGTGAAATTTGGATTATTTATGAAATTGATAGGTTATTACTCTACTATATAAGGTATAGATGATTAGTCCCTTTTGTTGGGGGAATGTGTAAGACGTACTGCATTGAAGATTTATAGGTGGTTACATAATTGTGTTTGATTTCACTTATTTTACTTTTGCTGCATGTAGAATAGTTTTGCTATTGTTTTTATGTAAATTTAATGTCTGCAAGTTAGAAGTTCTGGACTTATCTGTGTAGCACATTTGTGCATGCGTGCAATGAACTAGAAATCAGTTGTAAGTATAGATTCTAAAATATATTTGTTTATACTACTTGTTTCTTATGTACTAGACATTTTAAGACTTAATTAGGACCAACCTTTTTCATATTGGTTGCTGCCAGTCACTGCACTGTGCTGAATAATTGCATTGTATTGAACTCAGAACAGGTTTTGCATACTGGTGGCAACTCATTTACATAAATTCTGCTATTTAAAGTACATTAAATGTGGTGTGGGATATTTTGAGTTGATTTTAAAGTAATTTGTACTGTTGAATTACTAAGTTTTACCAACTCCTAATAATATTTGTCTGCAAATGAGATAATTATGTATGTAAGTAATCTGATACTGTAACAATCTTGTGAATTATATGTAAATTGTAATGTTATTGGAATTATCTTCTTACTAGAATCCATATCAATATTCCAAGCATATGCCCTCATTCCGAAAGGTGTTAGGATAGTTTGCAGCAACACAACAGGTAAGAACACGAAGTCTGTGGTACTTAAAACACAGGGAAGTAGATCCTTTAAAGATAACATAATTACAGTGTTTGGCATGGACACCTTTTCATGCTTGGAGCCCATAAGTTTATGTATATCAGGTGATTGCAAGTTGGATGGGTTTCTTTCCAAGTCTGGACATGGTAGTGGACGATACATGAGTGATCATCAATTTTTTTTGTTAATGGTCGACCGGTTGATATGCCCATGAGTGCCCTATTCTGGTGAGTGAAGTACTAGTTGGGTTAGGAGGAATGAAGAGGTTCGTGTCCGGCCAAAGTACAGGAACTTGCATGTACACAATTGCAAAGGTATGAGCACCAACATCAGTTAGTGATTACTTTGGGATCACTCTTCACTTTATAATCAATCACTATAGCTATTGTATGCACACAGAAAATACAGAAGTTGATCTACAATATGCAATACAAGAATTACTAACCATTATGTTATATATTCAGTCATTATTTCATTCTAAAGATTTTCCTGCTATTTTCGATATATACAACTTGAGGTCCAATTGTGTTTGCTTTATAAATAAAACTTGGAACAGCTCTATGCTCTGAATACCTGCTCGAATATTTAGCAAAAAGAAGTACCTGCTGGAAGTATGCCTGAGGGAAATGATACCTGCTCTGAAATCATTGGTTCTGAAGAGTTGAATTCTGCAATGAAAGATATGGATGATGTGAATCATGCTGGAAGTATGCCCGATGGAAATGATATTGGAATTTTAGATCTGGACAGCGGTTGAGGTGCTTTTCAAAGTGTATAGTTTAATATGTTAAGTTCTAGTGTTCTGAAGCTGTTTTTCTTTCCAGGATGAGCAGCAGTTGGACAACGTGGATAGCTACTCTGATAAATCAGCGGACTCTGAGCAAAGGTTTTCTGATGGAAGCACATACTTATGGGATGCATTACCCATTAATGAGCTGGATGATAACGTGTGCAACTGTGCAAGTAATTTAATTTTGTGCAAAGAAAAAAACTACCCGAAGCTCTGCTAATTTATCCATGTCCCCCGAATCCCCTGTCTTAAGCTTTTGCTAATGTGACTTAAATTTTCATTCTAGGCACTGCATTCATAGTCCAGATTTATGAAAAAATAAACTGCCATATTTGCAGGTCTTCATATTGTGAAGCTATTTTCTTAAGATTGATGATGTAAGAATTTATGATAGTTTCAGGATGAGCAGCTGTTGGATGACCTGGATAAGTACTCTGATATGGACTCCGAACAAAGTTTTTCTGACGGAAGCACAGATTCATGGGATGCTTTACCCATTAATGAGCAGGATGTTAAGGTGTGCAAATAATTTACTTTAGTGCAACAGTCTTCCACCGTCTAATTTACTTTACAAAGTTTTTCTTTTAAATGTTTACAGCAGTCTTCCACTATCTAAACAAGAGATAAGCAACCTTGAGAGACAGTGCAATGGTATTCCCTTAAAGTTTTGTAATATTGAGCATGGACGTGTTAGTTTCTTTGCGTTCAACATGGGGGAACTTCCGCTGCTTCCTTGATCTGCTCAAATATAGGACAAAATAGAGACAAATATGTCAAAGCTGTAAACACAGTTTGATTATCTGAATTAGACCTTTGGTTATGCTATATATGAAGCTGAGTACAATAGTTACATGACAGCATTTTTTGTATTGTTGAAAACAAAATCATGTGTAATACAAGGTATGTTGTAAAATTAAAAATGTAATATATTGTTGTGATGTAATATATCTAATTTATGACTACTACTTATATATAGAAAAACACTAAAAAGCGTTGCAAAAAACACTAAAAAGCGTTGTAAAAAGGTTGTATCGATACCCCACATGTGGTCCCGATTTTGGGGCCCACAAATATTGTACTGATAGCCCAAACCCTATTGTAACACTTTTCAAGACCTATTGCAAACCCATTGGTATTGCAATAGCACATTTATGTAACGGATAACCACGGGTTGTAATAGGGTGTCACCGGGGTTGCAAAAAACTCTATGGCAACGCCAGAAATTGCAACCACGAAAAAGAGTCACCATAGCCTTTTTTTGGCCTTTTGCAACGTATCTTTGGCCTTTAGTAACGGTTTCTTGGGGTTGCAGAATCCAATCTATGGCGTAGTGTGATGACATGGAATGTGGGCCATACTCTCATTTTACCAAAAGTGACACACGGAGGCAACATAGATTTAAGTTGCTAAAGGATGATAATGTTGTTTCCATAGACAGTGTATTTCAACACAAGAAGTGATGTTGGCATAGAGTAGAATTGTGTTTTCATAGACCCCAAATTTAACATCGAAAAAAGCAACATAGGAAAAGTGTTAACTTTGAATTTTTTGGACCTACGCCATCATGTTTTGGACCTACAACAATATTTTTTTGCAATAGGTTATTTATGGTGTAGTGAATTCTAGAGTAAGTTCATGCACAGTAAATTTGTATTCAGATTCAGACATATCGATAGTGGTAAGTTCAGGAAGCTGAGATGATTCCGGTGATTCCCACTACACCATATATGGCCTTTGAAAACACCCAAAAAGGTGTAAAATGGCCAAAAAATATTACCTAAAGAAAAAACTTGGCCTATGGTTACAATTTTTGAAAATTTTGTGGTATTGGATTTGCTCGTGCTACATAGGGGTCTATGGTAACCTATTTTGAACCTTTGGTAATATAGCTGAAAATGTAACAATAGACCCTCTATGGTTACAGAAGACCGGTGTAACTGTAGTTCTATTGTAACACCCATAGAGATCTAGTAACATAAAAAAAAGTTCCAAAAAACTCTTTCGCAACATCATATTTGCTATTGTAACATGGGATTATAAAAAAGTTTAGTCTTTTGGTAACATCTTTATATCTTATTGTAAAATTTCTTTTTTAGCACTTTTGTATTGTTAGGTCTTAAATCAACTGTAGAAGGGGGGTGAATAGAGTCAAACAATTAAATCGAATTAAAGTACTCAACAGAAAGAACAGTTTTTGTATTAATGAATAAAAACAAATTACAATACTCTCTCGAAGGATGAACAAATATCTTTGAAAGTTGTTAGGTTATGTGTAGGATATTTCAATCTCGAACACCTCTAGTGTTAACCTAACTTGTGCTTATATATACTGCACAACTACACAATCAATCTAGAAGATATGTTACAATTGAATAAGGAATCCTAATACATATCCACCTATTGATTTATGTAATAAGTAAAGTCTTGTACTGATATATATCTCCAAATCAAAGCACTACAACATTTTTGCAATCATACAACTGTTTTTTTCGTTGTCTGAAAGGTAGTTTTTCCGTTGTCTATCCAACACTCGTGTGATCGAAGGTTGGACAACGGTTGTTAATACAGTTGTAATAAGGGAGATTCAACAACAGTGTTTAACACTGGTTACAATCTGGATGACACAACGGTTGTTTTAGAAAAACAATTGTTGGAACATTTTTAACATGACAGTTTTCTTAGTAATAAACAACGGTTTATTTACGTCAAGAGAAAGTTCTAAATTTTCTTTCCAATTTTAAATATCTTTTCCAAACAACAGTTATTTTATCCATCTATTATTTATGTAATAGAACAACAACAGTTATTTTCAGAGGTAGTAATATAAGTATCTTTTAGACAACAGTTTTAGGGTGGTGTTATAATGCAAAAGAGATAACGAATTACTTTTCGGGAACCATTGAAGAAATATTTGTAACACAACAGTTTACTAAGTAATAGACAACAGTTTAAAAAACCATTATCTTATTAGGTATATGCATTTTGCATATCAATTTCATATTTAATTAAAACCAGCTGCATAAAAAACCACAAAAATTAGTCCCCTGCCAAAATAAAAATACCATAATCCAAAACAAAATCATACCATAATCTAGGCCCCCGCCAAAACAAAACCAATTCACTACCATACCATAATCCATACCATACCATAATCCATCCGTTCAACAATCCAAAACAACCAGATCTACCTACCAAACTACCAGCAATCCACCGAACATAAAATACATTATCGCAAGTCTACTTATCACCAACTACATACATAAAACATCCACTTTACGATAAGTTCAAACGAGTCTACTTGTCAACATACGATAAGTTCAAACGAGTCTACTTGTCAACATACGATAAGTTCAAACGAGTCTACTTGTCACCAACTACATACATAAAACATCCAGTTTACGATAAGTTCAAAAGAAAAGAAAGGCGAGGACCTAGCTTGCACAATGTTTCATAAAATATTTTGCAAACTCAACCCTGATCTCGTTGATGTCATCCTCAGTGTAAACCAGGTTTGATCTACGCAGCCACTGAAATATGATCCAAAATTTTGTATAAGTAACATGTTCTGCCCTTATAAGAGTAAATATAAAGTGGATGAAAAGGCCCATAGATAGTCAATTGTCACCTTATTAGCAAAGTCCAGCTCCTTATCATGAATGATTTCCATCATGTATCGCATCACAAACAGGCCACAATCCTTGTTCCCGGTTTGCACTGGAACTCCCTAAAATATCAAACAAAAAATCATTTAAAATATCCAGTCTCCTTTAATAACATAATTAATATATGATCACAAAAATAAATAAATACCGCCATGTTCTCCCACAATACTTTCTTCTTCGGAACCTTTTTCAAATCCTCCTTGTACATTTTAATGGCACTACAACCAAAACGAGATATATCAAAACACAAAATAAGCACTACAAAATATGGTCGGACAAGATTTATAAGTTAAGACTTAATAATCAAATTTTATAACGTGAACTCTTACTTGTCGACAACATCCACCCATTCTCCATTTGCAATTCGGCGTTTAAGAGGGTCCATATAGTAGACTACCTCTGCGTCTGGATTGACAACTGTCAGGGTCCAGTGGTTGCTACAAAAAATAAACAGAGGTGCTTGTTAAATAGTAAACCCTAAATTTGATGCTTTTTTGTCACTCAAACAACTTAAATATCATAAAAAAAAATTACATTTCTATTGAATTAAAATCAACCTAAAAATTATTTAAACTCACTATTTGTGAAAAATAATCTAAAATATGATACTAGTAGAGTGTAATTTACTGTAATAAACATGATCAGGTATAACATCAAAAATTGAAGGCTCATACTGATAAAATTTAAATTCCAGTAAATAAATCAACTTTAAAACTGAACCTATACAATTATCATCAAATTTGAACTTGAAATATTATGAGGTTGAACTATACAATTTCCCCTGTCTGAGAAACAAACCTAACATCTAATAACAAAATCAATTAAATACTGTAAGCCATTTGATTACTTTTATATTAACTTCAAAACTGTCAAGGCATTTGATTACGTTTATACTGAACCAATGCAATTAATATAAATTTCAACAAATATTATCGAGTTTAACTATACAATTGAACCCATTCCTTACAAAATTAAAGCTAAATTCTTGAAAAAATTAATAAAAAACTGGCAAGGCTTAACAGCTTAATAGCTTGGGATAGTAAAAATACTTACACATCATTGTACGGCAGGAGAAAATGCTGCCCTTTCCTAGAATCTTTAAATCTTGTACACAATTCACGCGACCTCTGCACTGCACTGCCACATCCAATGGCACCGATTGTGCCTGGATCTACAAAGCTAATCATGTTGACCATCTTATGCTTCTTCACATATTCATTCAAGAAGCTACAAATTAAATTAAGCAGTCCTTAGTAAAGATTGTCATATTTATTCCAAGGCTATATACTCCGAAAAAAAACTTAAAATGAAAAGCTTACTGAATAAAAAGGCAAATGACAGAGCCGGCCATTTCACCGCCAGAGCACACTGCATGTATATCAGATAAGAACATGATTTGCTTCTTTGTAAAGCCAAATGCTTCTTTGCTTAGCTCAAAAGAAATTGTTCGGCCACCACTCAAGGCTTCCTTTGCCCATGTCCACAAACGTTTCATTGCAGAAGGATAATTCGGACCAATTTGAACAACAAGCTCTGGTTCAACATCTTCAATTACTTTATACGTCTTCTTCATTTTCTTAGCACGGGCTTTCTTGGTTTTCTAAAACAATTGCAAATAAAAATAATTAAAAAAACAGACTAAACAAACACATAGTACATATATTAACCATACTAAAAAAGCATTCTGACCTTGGCGGCCAAAACATGAGAAGTACTGCTATTGTTTCCTGCAATTATCATGTTTCTCGGCCATGCAATAAAAGTTCCCATGGCTTCTTGAACAGTCAAAATTTCATCCCCGATAGGGAAGGGAATCTTAGCATCTCCTTGAATGACTTTAGTGATAGACACCCTTGCGTTCTTCTCTCCAAGACTTACTCCATGGATAGTCTTCTCATGTCCTTCGGAAACGCGTACTTCATCAATTGTTGCACAAGCAACAATGTTGCTCAACGATCCAACAGCCAATCGGCATACAGAACCACCTGAAGAATCCACTTTCATTTCCTCAACAGCCCTTCCATTATCATCCTCACCTGCCACTTTTTTATTATCCTCAAGCTCCACCGCTAAATCTACAAACAAATTATCTATCAATGTCACATTTTTATGATCACCTACAGCCACATCCACATCCACATCAACCCCACCCTTAGAGTGACAGCTTGCCTGCTGGGAATTTGGTTTCGGACTACCATCATATTGTACACCATTTTTCGATGAATGTGCATTGTATTTTTCAAATTCAGCAGCCCAAAATGCATCTCTCTCTTTAATAATTTTTGGAGTCTCCTCTGCCATGTACTTTTGAATTGCCTCACGTACCCTTTCTTCCACTGTCCTCGCTTTTTTTTCCCTCGGAAGATCAAAATAAAGCGACTGCTTCACATGAATTCCCTGACCACGTACTCTGCCTCCGTGCTCAGGCTTACCGAGCGCCATTGTTAACACATCATTAGTACCTTCAACTTTAAGCTTTCCTTCCTTAACCTCCTCCTTCATCTTTTTCTACAAAAAATTCAGTAACATTTTTCACCATAAGCACATACATCCTTTAAGCACATTCATCCTTTAATTAAAATATTACACAACTAACACCAATTTGTTTTTACTAGTTATAAGCACATTCATCCTTTAATATATTTAATTTAATAGATTCAATTGCAAGCATAAGAGACAACTTAGTTTACTTGGTGGTACAGGGGACCTAGTAAGTACATTCATTGACAAACTAATCCAAGGATAAAAAAATATTAAAATAAAATATTAACTAACACAGAATACAAAATCTAGACATTTAATATTATGAACCAATTTTCAATATAAACATGTGTATTTGACTCTCTTAGTGAACAGGGGATTATTAAAATATATTTCGTTGTTATTTCGTTGGTATTGGGTAGATATGAACCAGGGGGTTAAGGTAGATGACTTGGGATATACAATTGTTAATTTGAACAAATTAGGTTTTGTAAATGATCCGTTCGTGCTAGGGAAACATGTTAAGCAGGTTTGTTACATTGATGATCCTCTTGAAAAACATTGGTATGTCGTGTTGAAATTACCGGAAAAGAACTGTTATGAACAATGTGACGATGAAAATGATGGATCAGTAGAAATAGAACTTGAGAATGAGCTGCACTTGCCAATGTTTCCCAATGTTGACGAACTTGATGAGGAAAAAGCTAGTTATATGCGGGACGAAGATGAATGGATTCAACTCCCATGATGGTAAAAATTACCTTCTTTTAAGTTAAATTGTCTAGAAAATTACCCCAGCATGAGTTACCTCTCTGCCTTCTATAATTTATTTATTCGTAAATCTTTTTTTATTTCTCGAATTATTATTTGCCAAAATTTGATAATTTTAATTAATCAGTGTCAATTACGATTACTGTTTTAATATATATGAAGTTAGCAGTTTTTTTAATTTTTATAAATGATTTATCATACTGGAATTTGTCATTTTCTAATTTATCGCTCCCTTTTTTCTTGATTGTTTGTACTGTCTGGCATTTATATGTTGGATTCAGTGTCATCTAATTATTGGACAGTAGTGTTGATGGGCCATAAACCCTGTTAATCTTAAATTTGTAACCATGTTCAGTTTTTTTATTTTTCTTTCAGTGACCAATGTGATTATTGATCCGGATTTCATTGTTTCCCGTTTTTGCCCATTTTCGTGGAAAAGCCTGTTTGATTGCATTATTGGTTTTATGGACATGCCTAATTAAAAATGTTGGTCGCTTGTCAAGGTTTTGGTTGGAATTCTGATCGAATAAGGTGTTCATATATGATACCCTGCTTCTTCTCTGCCAACAACTTGTTACTGGGGGTGGAGGGTTACCAGCACCTTCTTCCACTGTCTTCAGCTGGAGGAATTTGGTCCAAGTCAACTGGTGACGATTAAAAAACGGGAACTTACTGCCAATGAAAAGACCCTGCTCTAGCTGCAGAAAAAGTCAAGAACACGGGTATTAGAAAGACACAGCGAGGAAGAAAATACTCAGTAATCATCTAACATCAACTCATCAAGTTTCTTCAAGAAATACTCTTGATATTTTACTTATTTATGAACTTTTATCAATTTGCTTACCTGGAATACATTTCTTTCACCCACAATTGCTCCATTGACAAACTTTGTGTTGTCTCTTGTTATATTAGCCTGTAAGAATGCCATTCGGTCAATGCCAGTGCCACTGAGGGTTGTCGGAGGTCCATCAGCACTTATGCCTCCACTTGGCAACACCCTTTGCTCAGCTGGACATATATTACTACTTTCATCTCGTGTTGTTATCTCTTCCATCATAATTCCATAAGTGAACTTGCTTTGACGAGTGAAATTCTGCAATAAGTAATTATTTGTTGGGTGTGATAAGTAAGCTTACATAACATCTTAATAAGTAATTTGGTTTGTGAATTATCCAATTGAAATTAGTTGTTGACTTGAGGAAATATTCTGATTTGCCAACTTGATTGAGGGTTTTTTGCTAGTCTATATTGGTTGGATGATATTTTGTTAGGTAGTCATTGGTTGGCTACTTTTGGATTAATTTTCTGGGGATTTAATATATATACAACTCATTTTTTTCATTTTAACATTACTCAGAGACAACAGTTTATAGATAATCTATTAAACCATCTTCTACCTAGAGTTTAGACAACATGCATGAAGAACCAAACCATTGTGTGTTTAAGTTTCTAACAAGTTTTTTACATCTCAAACCGTTGTCTATTAGTTGATAGATGAAAAAAGTAAACTGCTGAGTTGTTAAAATTTTGTGGGAGATTAAATTAAAATAGGAGGGAGAATGAAAAATAAATAATTCAAAACAACCTCTAAAAGTATCTTTTAAAGTGTGGTGTTTAGACAACGCGTTATAAATCCGTCGTGTAAATCTTATAAATATAATGCTTTAAAACACCATTATCTGTGGCCTTTCCTTTTAACAATGGTATAAACACACAGTTGTTTGATTTTTAATGAGACAAGGGTAAGAATAAGCACTTGTCCAAATTACACAACAATAAGCAGCAAAACCATCGTCTTAATCTGATAAATGGTTGTTATTTAACAACAGTTCTAGCGTGTTGTCTTAGTATTCTAAGACAACCTTTTAGTTTGTACACTGTTGTCTGATTCCATGGGAGGGCATAACAAAGACAACAGTTTTTGAACTAATAGATAACTATTGTCTGTCCTTAAGCTCACACAACTGTTTTTTTTTCAAAATCATTTCACCGTTGTTGTATTTTTTAGGACAACGGTATTTTTTTTAACCGTTGTCTTTCAACCGTTGTCTGATTGCATTTTTCTTGTAGTGAAGTCTTCTAAATAAAATCAATTACTTCTTGGAAATCAGTCTCGGCAGATGCTGACAGACAAACTCTGGTATTAAACTCTGATCTGTCAAATACCGATAGTCTTCATAATCTCTAATATCTTCTAGTAGCAAACTTTGATTGTAAATTCTGATGGTAAATGCTGAGATCATCGAATCATAAAATTTCCCCCCAACTTGTGCATTATAGAAATATGTACAAGTTCTTTATTTGATAATGACAAAACTATCTAAATGCAGCAACACTAACAAATGTACAGTCTTATAGTTATTGTATGAGACTTTATCTTGAATCCTGAAAAATCATGTAGCTTCATTAAAAAACTGTCCGAGTATATTCTCTTTATATCGTCTTTTCTTGACATCCTTGAGCTCTTTAGGAGATTCATCAATATGGAAGATAACATCTTTTAAACCAAAAATTTTACTTCTGCTCAAATTTAAGTCAATCGGTTGAATCAACGCATAGTCTTTAGCATTAGGATTAAAAGAAATCAGCTTTCATCCAACCTGTTCCACTAGTTGTTCTCTTCCCTTAGGCATGTCAGCAACTGCATCATCTTTCAATATGTATTTAGGAATAAACTTGGATTTAGTGATACCTTTCTACTTCTTATGAACTAGGACTTTTAGAAATTTAGACCATCATTCAGTAATTGCATTCCTTACAGTGAGCATGCAGACAAGGTATTCAAGTTCTTGTCAATATTTATTCAGTATTTGTTCTTGTGACACTATTATTCTTTTTCCAAAATCAAGAAAATATACCATCTTCTCTCCAGGCTCGTCACCATCAAAATTGTCAAGAATAATATGAGCACATCTGATCTTCTGTAAATCCTGAAGTTCACTTCACCAATACTAGTTACTGAATTTGGATCTTTTATCTTCAAGGCATCACCTTCTTAAACTCCATCCTTTTTGTAACCAAGAACCCCTCTCTGACCAAGTTTTCTAGATTGAGATCCTCCACTTTAGATATTCTTGATTATTCCAGTCTCTCTATCTGGAACTGGTGTTTTATTTTTCCACAGAAGATTCTTTTTGAGCTCAAAGTATGATGTTAAGTCATTCACAGGCTCACGAGAAATATGTATGTTCATATAATAATACCATATTTTATCCATTCCAACACGATTATATAAGATGTACCCACTGTTTTTATACATTTTAAAAGAGGCTTTGATGGCTTAGGTATTCCCTTGAACTTTGGTCTATCTGTTCTTGATTTTCTTACAACATGTTTTTTTATCAGAGGTTGTCTTGACAATAATATCAGCTTTTTTGTCTTCAGTTATTTTGTCAACAACTTGAGTAGTATTAGAGGTTGTGACTAGTTATTTTTCAGTTTTAACTTGAGCAGTTCCAGAGGTTATTCTTACAACTTCAGCT
The DNA here is from genome assembly GCF_009905375.1 of Apium graveolens. Classification (NCBI taxonomy): domain Eukaryota; kingdom Viridiplantae; phylum Streptophyta; class Magnoliopsida; order Apiales; family Apiaceae; genus Apium; species Apium graveolens. The sequence continues at coordinate 12,612,290 of NC_133650.1, read as the reverse complement.
TTTGTTTGAATGACCTTAACATGAGCTTTGTCAGGGGTTAAGATATCAGAATCAGAGTTTAAGTATTCCAGTGCAAGCTTTTAAGATTCACCAATCTTTTCTTTTCCCTTATACCTCCATTCAACATTTAAAATATCTTGGGACCTTAGAACATGTCTTTTAGATTCAGTTTGACTTACTTCTTTAATCACAACTCCTTTGGTTGGTCTTTGTCCTGGAATATCAACATACGGTAAGACAACTTCGGTATTTATTGGTCTTAAAGATTTGAATTCTTCTTCAATAAACTTAGTTGCTAAAGATCATCTCCGGGATTTTCTCTTTCAAAAATCCTTCTACTCACCTAAGAATTATAAGCTTTAATTTTAGGATCCTTGTAGAATAGATTTTTCTTTTTTCCTTTATACTTCAGACTTTGTAAAAACTAACTTTCCTCAGCACCAACTTCTACCTTTAGAACAACTTGGTCTTTATGAGCATTTGTGACTGCCAGAGTTTCCTTTGTAGTAGTCACAATTGTAGTCAGTTCTTTTGTAAGCACAATCTTTGAGACTTGTTGTTTTCAAATTCTCCCTATCTCCCCATCTTTCACTCCAACTTTTCTAGATTGGCTAGTGGTTTTAGAAGAACCACTAGACCCAATTAGATCCCCACCTTTATATCTCCCCAATGTTTCGCCACCCTTACTTCCACCATCCACTACCCCATAAATGAACATAGGCGATGGTTTTTAGCTAGCGTTGCACGAAAAGCGTGGCATTATCTATAAAATTTTCAATTTATTGCAACACAGTGGAGAAATCGTTGCATTACATTGAAGCTACCATTGCTAACTACTATAAGTGTTGCGCAATATGCAACTGTAGAGGCCTTAGCATTGCGTTAGACATTGTTTAAATTTAATAAATGATGACGTGCACAAAAAAATCTAATGTGGCACCTAGACCCCACATGCTAGACTCACTTTTGCTAACGTGCAATACTAATGTGGCATGTCAGTCCCACAAGAGGGTCCATTTTTATTGACAAGACACCCGCGTGACAGACATATGGGACCACTGCTAACGTGGCATGCCGATGTGTCACTAGTGTGTCCCACATGTAGGTCCATCATGCTGACATGGCATGATGATGTGGCACTATAAGGCCTGCATTATGGAGCCCACTGCTGATGTGGCATGCAGACATGGCACTTCAGAGTGTTTCATTTACGTTACTATGTTGCAATAGGTTCTTTATTGTTGCCTTAGTTGTTGTACTATTTTAAAATTATTAGTTAAATTTTGGTTCTAATTTTTTTAAAATTATTTGTAAATGATCCAACCATACAGATGATGTTACATACTGATTTTAGAGATATGTGATTTTTAAAAAAAACAGATTTAATACGGTATGGTTTTGAATAGTAAAACCGCAGTCAACACAGGTTCCCATTAACTAGTCTTGTCTCAAATGTTCGTTCTAATTTTTTTAATTCTTTTTAATTGATCCTCCTCATGGATGATTTTACCTACTGATTTTAGAGATATGTAATTTTAAAAAAAATAGATTTTATATCGTGTGCTTTTATAATAGTCAACCACGGTCAACACAAGTTCAAATTAACTAGTCTTGTCCCGAATGATGGTTCTATTTTTTTAAAATTCTTGTTCAATGATTAAACTGTACGGATGATGTTACCTACTAATTTTAGAGATGTGTAATTTTTTAAAATAAATAGATTTAATATCGTGTGCTTTTAAAATAGTCAAACCAAGGTTAACACAGGTTCTCATTAACTAGTCTTTTCCCGAGTGGTGGTTCTATTTTTTGAAAATTCTTGTTCAATGATCCAATCGTACTGTGTGGTTTTATAATAGTCAAACCACGGTCAATATTGGTTCCCTTTAACAAGTCTTGTCTAGAATGGTGGTTCCATTTTTTTTAAAATTCTTGTTCGACAATCCAACCATATGTATGATATTACCTAATAATTTTAGAGATTTCAAATTTTTTAAAAATATTTCAGAATTTATACCGTGTGGTTTTATAATAGCCAAACTGTGGTCAAAATTGGCTCCCTTTAACTAGTCTTGTCGAGAATAATGGTTCTGTTTTTTAAAAAATCTTTTTAAATGATACAACCACACAGATCTTAATATTAATCAATTTTAGTGATGTATTATTTGTTTAAAAAAAATTCATATTTATATGGTGTGGTTTTATAATAGTCAAACTACGATCAAAACATGTAACATTTAACTAGTTTAGTCCTCAATGATGGTTCAATTTTTTTTAAAAAATAAATGTTTCCATGATCCAACCGTACGGATGGTAATACCTATCTATTTTGTAACCTGTAAGTTTTTAAAAAATATTTAGATTTATGCGGTGTGGTTTTATCATAGTCAAACTACCGTCAAAACAGGTTCCTTTAACTAGTCTTGCCCCAACGATGGTTCTATTTTTTAAAAAATCTTTTGCGTTGATCCACCCTTATGGAATCTAATACCTATCAATTTTAGTGATGTATATTTTTTTAAAAAAACTTCCAGATTTACACAATGTGAATTTATAGTAGTCAAATTGTGGTCAAATCAGGTTTCCTTTAACTAGACTTTTCTCAAATAATGGTTCGGGTTTATTAAAAATTCTTTTTCAACGATCCAACCATACGGATTTTAATACCTATAAATTTCACTGATCTGTAATTTTTAAAAAAAATTAGATTTTTACGATGTGGTTTTATATTAGTTAAACAGCGGTTAAAACAGGTTCCCTCTAACTAGTCTTGTCCTGAATGATGGTTCTATTTTTTTAAAACTTTTTTTACGATCTAATTTTACAAATACTTATGGATTTTAGTAATGTGTAAGTTTTTTTAAAAATATCCAAATTTATATGGTATGGTTTTATAATAGTTAAACTGCGATCAATACAGGTTTTCTTTAATTAGTCAGGTTTTAAATTTTTTTTTTAATGATCCAACCATACACATGTTAATATCTATCGATTTTAGTGATGAATAATTTTTTAAAAAATTATCCATATTTATACAGTGCGGTTTCTAATAGTCAAAGTGCAGTCAAAACAGGTTCCGTTTAACTAGTCTTATCTCGAATGATGGTACTATTTTTTTTAATACTCTTTTTTATGATCCAACCATATGGATTTCTGTACCTATTAATTTTTATAGTTTTTACTTTATATAGAAACTACAGTCTTTACTAGTTTACTAAAAAAAAATTAAAGATAATGTACTTCGAAAAAGGATACTTGGGCGGGAAAAATCTCGCTAATAGTTTTCGCCCTAATTTCAACTTTTCATTTAGACGTCGTCTACTCCTCTTCCCAACTCTATTCATCTCTCCATCTCTCTCTCCCTCCCTCCCTCTTTCCCAATATTTTCAATTCAGCGTCGATTCTCTATCTCCCTCAATAGTCTTCGTCGACTCTCTTAATATTTAATTATCTATGTATCTATAATTTAAGATATACGGTATACTTTTGAGAATCATTTATTCAAAATCCACATTCTTTGTGCTCCCTAAAACCACCCCAACTAAACCCATTTGTGCTTCTTTAATAAGGTAAATGTCTTATGACAACGAGCTCAAGTTACTATTTTTACTTTTAAATGTGTTTTTGTATGCAAACCACGTGTTGGATAAAATGTCTATTAGAGTTTTTTGGATTTATTATAATTATTTTTTTTGATGGGATTTATGAATCGGGGTTTCTTTAAATTATTGTATTTTGCGTGAAAGTTATTTGACATGTTGATGGGATGCTTTGTTAAAAGACCCAATATGTACGCACTAATTGGCAAGACTTATATGCTTGCATAAAAAATATAACGATATAATTTTTTTAATTTAATCAAGTTAACGATTATCGTTTTTATTTTGTTTGTGTTTTACTTGATTATTGTTGGTGTTAGTTTGAATGACTATTTTTAGTTTTTATATGTATTCCAATCTCTTGTTTTTTTCTTATGCTTGTCTACGATATTTTTGACCCGTAACATTGAGGGCCTCTTATAAGTTAATTAAGTTTTTTATTTATTTAAGTTTAGATTCTAGTGTGATATAGTCTTTTTGTTTATATTACAGCCTTTGATTAATGTTTATTTTTATGAAGTGTTGTAGAATTTTCTCAATTTTGTAACATATGTTAGGTCCAATTGATGATATCAAACAAAAACTATAAGAAGCATCAACGGATGATGATTACAAGCATCAACGGATGATGAGTATAAGCATCAATGGATGATGATGACATCGACGGATGTTGGTATTCGATGGATGATGATGTTAATGGATGATGAAATCAGTATTTGTCACATCAGTTGATCTTTGAAGAGGAAAAGGAAACAGGAATTTGAAGTCAGAGGAGGACTTTATCTCAAAAGTAATAGTATAGGTTTCCTTATTAGTTACTAGAACAGGATTTCTTATACATTGGTAGATGTGCTCTATAAAAGCATAGTTTAGGTTCATGCTATATGCATTGCGACATTGTTATATCTTTCATCCTAGCAGCTCTCAAGGATATTTGTTCATCCTTTCGAGAGAGTACTTGTGTAATAAGTTTTTATAATATTTAAATAAAAACTGTTTAATTATGTTGAAGCTTTATCTAGTTGATCGTATTAACTGAATTCACCCCCCTCTCTATAGTTGATTAGGGACCTAACAATTGGTATCTGAGCTTGTTGTTAACGTACAAACAGTTTAAGATCTGAAGATTGATCAACCATATCAGACAAAGGAGAAGAAGAAACACAAAATTTGGATCTGAAGCCACAACCCCAACCACATCACAGATAAGCAGCAACATGAGTAGGTATGAAGCAATCAAGGTGCCCATCTTGAAAGTGCATGAATATACAATCTGGAAAGTCAGGATGGCCATGTGTTTGGAAGCCACAGATGTAGAATACTTAAGCAGGATCTATGATGGTCCTCATAAACCAATGAAGGTTATTGTTTCGGTTGAAGGAGAACCAGAGAAGATGATAGACAAAGACAGTAAGGACTACACTTCTGAAGATATCTCGTCAATCATGAAGGATGCTAAGGTTAGACATATCCTGAACAGCAGTCTTGATAGTGTTATGTCCAATAAAGTCATTGGATGTAAAACAGCAAAAGAGATATAGGATGCTTTAGAAGTAAAGTGTCAAGGTACAACCGCTATCAAGAAAAACAGGAGGACAGTGCTTACTCAAGAATATGAGCACTTTAACTGAAGGGACAATGAATCCCTAAATGAGATCTATGACAGATTTTAGAAGTTGTTGAATGACTTATCCCTTGTCAATAAAGAACATGACTTGGAAGACTCAAACTTGAAGTTCGTACTTGCTCTTCCTGAAAGTGGGACTTTAAAGTCAAATCGATCAGGGATAACTATCAACTCAACATCACACCTGTAGATGAGATTTATGGAGTTCTGAAAACTCATGAACTAGAGATGGAGCAAAGGAGCAAGAGGAAAGGATCAAAACCGAGACCAATTGCACTCAAAGTTGAAAAAAGCCAAAGGAGAAAGCTAGGAGGAAAAGCTACTCCAAAAGGAAAGCCATGATTGCTAAGTCAGATACTGAATCATCAAATTCTGATGATGACTCAAATCTTGATACTGAATCAGATACTGATAGTGATCATCGTTGGCTCAAATCCAAAGGAATGGTGGATTAATACTGGAGCTACAAGGCATGTTTGCTCGAACAAGGCGATTTTCTATAGCCTCAAAGTTTCTAATACTGGTGAGAAGCTCTACATGGGGAACTCTGTAACTTATAATTGAAGGATAAGGCATGGTGATTCTGAAGGTTACCACTGGAAAGAATCTGACTTTGAAGAATGTACTTTTTGTGCCTGATATCCGCAAGAACCTGGTGTCTGGTTCTATGTTGAATAAACATGGCTTTCGTATTGTAATAGAGTCAGATAAAGTTGTTATTTCTAAGAGTGGTATGTTTGTAGGTAAAGGTTAAGTAGCCGGTGGGCTTTTTAAGCTCAATGTTATGTCCATTAAGGACGATAAGAAATGAAGAATTCTTCTACTTACTTGCTTGAGTCTCCTAATTTATGGCATGCTAGATTAGGACATGTTAATTATGACACTCTACGAAGGTTAAGTGTAAAAGAATATATACCAAAATTAACAATTGATTTAAAACATAAGTGTCATACTTTTGGTGAGGCAAAATTAACGAGATCATTATTTAAACATGTGGAAAGAAACACCGAAGTGCTATACCTAATACATAACAATATGTGTGATTTAAAATTCGCTCCAACAAGAGGAGGAAACAAGTATTTTATTACATTCATAGTTGACTGTACAAAATACTGCTATGTATATTTGTTGAAAAGCAAAGACGAAGCTATAGATAAATTTAAAATCTATAAGGAAGAAGTTAAGACACAACAATCTGAGGAAATCAAAATAATACGAAGTGATCGTGGAGGTGAATATGTTGAACCCTTTGGGGAATTCTGTTCGCAATATGGTATAATCCATGAGGTCACTGCACCATAATCCCCTCAGTCAAATGGTGTGGTTGAGAGGAAGAATCGATCTCTTAAAGAGATGATGAAGGCGATGTTGTTAAGCTCTGGACTTCTACATTCGATGTGGGGGAAATCCATCTTAAGCACAAATAATATCTTAAATATTATGATATGCAAGGAAAAGGATGTAAGTCCTTATGAATTATGGAAGAAAAAGAAACCAAGTTATCAACACTTGAAAGTGTGGGGGTGCCTTGCAAAGGTACTAATCCCTACACCTAAAAAGGTGAATATTGGTCCAAAGACTGTGGATTGTATCTTCATCGGATATCCTCCACATAGCACTACATATCGGTTTCTTGTTCACGAATCTAAGATTCCTGATATTTAAAAGAATACCATTATGGAATCAAGGAACGCCTCTTTCTTTGAGACAACGTTTCCATGTAATCCAAGAAACGAACAACCTACGACGTCTAAACAAACTCATGAGTCTATAGATGATAATAATGAGAGTGAAGAAAGTGAAGACGGAAATGTGAGGGTTGTGAGAAGGAGCAAAAGACAACATACGGAGAAATCCTATGGGTCTGTAATTATGACATATTTGCTCGAAGAAAGTAATCCGAAAACCTATAAGGAAGCGGTTACCTTACCGGATGGGCCTATGTGGAAAGAGGCCATCAAGAACGAAGTTGATTCGATTATGCAGAACAATACTTGGGAATTAGTAGATTTTCAAACCGGTTGTAAACCATTAGGTAGCAAGTGGGTGTCCAAGAATAAAGGTGTAGGAGTCTCCCAAGTGGAATATTCGAGAATAATCGGAAGTCTGATGTACCTTATGAGTTGTTCAAGACCATACATTACATACTCAATTAGCATGTTGAGTAGATTTACGAGTAATCCGGGAGCTGATCACTTGAAATCAATCATAAGAGTACTGAGGTATTTGAGGGGAACTCGAGACTATGGACTGCACTATGGCAGATATCCAGCAGTATTAGAGAGATATACTGACACAAACTGGATATCTAGCAAGAAGGCACTAAAGTCTACGAGTGGATACGTATTTACACTAGCCGGAGCGGCAGTATCATGGAAATCCTTCAAGAAAACAGTGATAACTGATTCCATGATGGAAGCTAAGTTCATGGCACTAGATAAATGCGCTGAAAAGGCTGAATATCTATGCCAGTTTCTGAAGGATATTCCAAGTATGACTAACATAGGGATACATTATGATAGTCAATCCACAATTGGCAGAGCACAGAGCACGATGTATAATGGAAAGTCCAGTCATATATGACGATGATATAGTTCCATTAGACAATTAACCTCAACTAAAATTATTACCATTCCATATATATCGTCAAAGGATAATATCACGGATCCGCTAACCAAAGGTTTATCAAGAGAAGTGGTTGAGAAATCATCGAGAGATTTGGGCCTTAAGCCTATTGCTTAACGGTATCATGGTGGACACCCAACCATTATTGAATGGAGATTCCAAGAACTTGGTTCAATGGGACAACTAAATAATGATGACCAAATCACTATGGGGGTAACCCCTGGCCTGTTCCTATGGTGAGAAACAGTGAGACCCGTAAGGTACGAGGATAAGCTTTATGCTTTTAATGATCTTCGATGAATATATGAAGTTCAGAAGTGTACATATGGAATTCAGTTGAGTAAATAAGGGTTACTCTATAAGATAAAGATCACATATGTGGGAGAGAAGTGGGGCCACTTCAAAGGAGAATTTCGAGGCACAATTCTTTAGAAACTCCTGTAGAACCAGGAAAATGTTCTATGGCCAAAATGGACATACCCATGAGAGCTGAACGAGTCATAAAAGATATAGTGATAAGTATATCATCGTTTACACAAACGATCGAACATTCAAGGACAAGCACGTCTACTGTCTACCATTAAAGTCGGTATGCTTACTCGAGCGAAGGTTCGAGGAGCATTATCTACCTATCATATGTTATATCTGATCGAAGAAACTATCACCAAGTCAAACCTTGTGTATGTCTGTCTATCTATCTGGTGTGTGCTACTAAGATCACCAATCTCACCCATGTGGGGGATTGTTGGAAAATATATATATAAGTCCCATATTGGTAAGTCATATTTTGAGCATTATGACTAAAAGATGTGTGAGATATGATGATATTCTCTTAATAATGGAAATTATTATTTTCCACTAGAATTTGGCTCAAATATGATGGCATAAATTAATTTGATTTTGTGTCAGATTAATTTCTATGATGTATGTCTTGATATATTTAATCTGATTCTGTTTCATATTATTTATGGAATAGAGTAGCTTGTAAGTATTACACTGATTCCATAATTAATGATATTTAATTATAGAAAAGAGTAGCGCACAAGTCTATCTACACCTATATATACACATATAGGGCGTTCGGGTTAGATACACCAAAAAACCACATTCGCCTCTAAACACAAAACCCTACCTCTCTCTCCTTCGGTGATAATTTCTTGCTCTGTTTTAAGCTCCTAAGAGTGTTGTTCTACATCACTGCAATCCGTTTTATCCTGGAAGGATTTTCGCTCGCACACGATGGTGAGGGCTAATAAGCTATAAGGAGACAGTTCTGCACTGGACTCGGATTATATCTTTCTCTCCTCTTTTTCTGTTACTCTGTTTGTTCATTTTTTTCATACACATATACACATATTGGTTTGTTTCTGCACAGATTGTGGATAACACTAAGCATACTATTATCACTTGGAAAATACCAATTGTATATTAGAACCAGATAGTCGATGATGATTAAGAAGTTTTGTCGAAAATTGGCAGCACTTCCTTTATTTATTGGATTATCCGCTTGTACAATACTATTCTAATACAAACCCAAAAAAAAGATCCAAACATAACTCAGTTCAACAGAAATGGGACCTCCAGACTCACCGGAATAAACATGAAAACCAGAGGTATAACCTAGTTTAACATCTGAATAGATTCATAACATCACTTCAAAGTACAACCAAAACTGAAGCTTGAACCAACAAACATCAATCCTCATTAATTACAATAACCAGTTCAATTTATACACACAAACCCAATTCAATATCCACACAAAACTGAAATTTAAACCAACGAACAATCATACAAGCACTTCGCTTATTTCACAAAAATAGAATAAGAATGAAATTTAGGAATGAGGGGAAGAGAAGAAAGAGAGAGGAGGGAAGAGATAGAACAGAGTGAATTACCAAGGAAGGAAAGAGTGCGGCGGTGAGAGATAGAGAGATTCATCGAGAATGAGAGAGAGAGAGAGAGAGATTGAGGGAGAGAACGAGAGAGATGAGGGAACAAAGAGAGCAGAGATCGAGAGAGACGGAAAATGGAGATTTAAGAGATGGGACAACTCGATGTTCTGTTGAATAGAAAACTACAGGTGGTGGTTTTTTAATAATAAAATAAACTAGAGTTAACTCCTATTGTAGTTACACAAAGCCACGCGTATTTAACCCACAACTCAGCTACCGTAACTTATTCGGTTTCCATATTTAACGAACCAATTTTGAAAATAGAAGTCTTGGAACATATTCAAAGTAATTTTTTAATTATCAGAATATTCTAAAACTAATAAAATAAAATTTTTATAAATAGAAAATGATTTTTGAATTTATTACATAATTTAGAAATTAATTATGCTCCAAAATTATATAAAAATTAAGTTTTGATAAAAATGTTTTTTTATCAATTTTATAAATTCTTAAAAATAATTATAATAATTATGAAATAATAAAAATAATTTTTAAAATTAAATTTATATTTTTGAAAATTAACTATTCATATCTCCTTTAATAGGATAAATAGAAATAATTCTTTTTAAGCCTTTAAATCGATCTGACAATTAAGAGCATATATAATAGTAAACACATAAGCAATAATTACCACATAACATATAATTTACATTAAACATGGCATTAACGTTTAATTAATTAAAATAGAAGTACAAGGTCGTTATACTTTTATTTTATTTTCAGAAAAAGTATTAAAGCATATTTTTTATTGTGTTTCGTGTTGCATTTGATTAATTTGATGCAATTTGTACAACAAAGCATTATGCAATTGAATATTAATTTTATTACTGAATCTAGAAGTTGCATTTGCTATCGATTTTGATTTATCTTAGTTACAAATATGGTTATAAAATTGTGAAAATTATTTCGTAGAAAATAGTTTTGAAAGAGAAGGTATTTTTGTAAAATATTATTTATATTTGGGTTTTTTTATAAAGCTTTAATATATAATAAACAAATTATTATTTAATTATGTAATAATAGGGAATTAAAACATTTGAAATCAAAGAATTGAAATTTTGTATAATTACGCAAAAGCAAATATTTGAACTTGATCAAATCGAATAAATTAAATTAGATAATCAAATTTTGGTATTTTGGTACAACTGTGTTCCACTGAAATTGTGTTTTTTTATTATCCTGGTACAACTAGTATTTCGGTATTTTGTTATCTTGTTTCATCCCTTATCATGTAAAGATCCTCATAGCATTCTCAGGGTTGTTACATTATTGAATTATGTATAGTATATATATATAAGTTGTGTTGTAAGTCCTCGATCTTAACCCTAGATTTGAGGGCGTCACAAGTTGGAACCTGTAACGCCCTCCAAATTTGGGGTCTAGATTTGGGAGTCACTAACTGCTAAATAATGAAATAATATACACTGTGGAATAAAATACTAAATATGACCCCTGCATGCATAAGGATCGAGCACAGATTATGATATAAAACAGATACTATAACATACCATGATTTATTATAACTACAAACCTGATTAGGATAACCTCTATATGGAGTCATACTTACCTGCAAAAGTCTAAGTAAGTTTTACAAATCAATTCACTTTTATTATTACACTATAAACTAATTTAAAAACTACACCAACTCCCAGATCTTACTTGCTGCTGGGGCATCTGGAACCTAAAAATTTGAGGATGCTCAAGAGGCACCCTCTTCCTCGTAGTATGCAGCATGCGAGGCATCTTTAGTCCTCTCTGAAGATCAGCATAATAAAACAAGTATGAGCTATGAAATGCTCAGCAAGCAATATAAAATATGTGCTTGAAATGATAACAACAGTTTTATGCTGATAAATGAAGAACAACAGATAAACAATAGTATTTGAACAATTATCATGGCTGAGATAAGCTATTAACAGAAAGCAATAAGTTTTAGATTGGATTTTTTAACTGACGGACGTACTATTACATGCTGTTCAGTCAGTGTAATAGCACTAGATCATGTTCCGTAGAAACATGTCACGTGTGGCGCCCTCCAAACTCGGGTCAGAATTTTGGGGTCCACAACACATACTCAATATATAAACCTGTATATAAATTATTATTTGCAATGACCCTACTTTACATAACCACGGATCGCAACAGGTTAAAGTATGAAAACAAGCCACAACCTTAACTTTTATTACATCGTACCAAATCCAAACTAATTTAATTTACAACTGATATGAAATTATTCTTACAACCTTACTATCTCACTACTGCAATAAGCTCCTGCTAACGAGATCAACCATAATCTGGTATCCTAGCTCGAACATTGAACTGGGAAACCTCGCTATTAACTGTATCCTTTGTAACTGTAGCATACATAAAAAGATTTGCAAGAGTGAGCTAACTAGCTCAGCAAGTCATATCATTATTCACTGAGGTTAAACAATAATAAACGAGATGATTCAAAGGAATCAAGTTTCTTGTTAAACAACTAATAGAATTGGATATTCATTTTAAGTCTTTAAAACCGAGGTTAGGCTGCTGATCAGTCACCCACTAACCCCGAGCATAGCACACAGCATTGCTCTAACTACTGGATCCAAGGCACACATTGGCCTAACTTGACCATTGATATGGTCTGACCACAAATCTGGTCTACACAAAGAAAACTATCCAATTTTAAAGCAGTTCAATATGATAAACAACAGAATTCAATAAAACCTGATCATAATCAATAATAATAAAACTTTTGTATAAAGGCATGGTAAAAATTCATGGTTACGGAAAGGGTATGTCAAAGTACATGAAAGAAGTGGCCTCCAGCCTGCAGGATAATCGGGTATTAGATGAATAATGTTTTTACAGGGTTTTAATACTTTGATGTCACAAGGTATGATTAAGTATAAAAGTTTCTGTATGTCTAAAACAATTTTGTTCCAGTGTTTGGTATGTGATGGTTATATATTTGTGGAGTAGTATCGTATTTGTGTGGTTTAATATTTGGTAAATCAACAAGAAACAATTCACAAAGAATAAGGCTTACAGCTCAAGATCAAGTGATGTGGCTCAGGTTCAAGGCTGAAGGATTCAAAGTATTTTCAATATAAAACAGAGCTATTTTGAGTATTAACAATATGTCACAAGAGAATTTAGAAATATTTGCAATATATCTCGAGAAAGGTTTAGAAGTACTTGCCTTATCATAATCGGTTTCAACTTCACTTGTACTTATCTACTGACTCGATTCAACAATCACTCATCTGCTTTTCTTATGCCTCGCTTCTATTCTCTGATTACTTGCTGTATTTTCTACATGACAATTCTATTTTCTGATCACCTGCTTCCCTTTCTTACGCCTTGCTTATTCTGCTAGGCATTATAAATATCTATCAATATTTAACTCATACGATTTTATTCGACATACACTTCTATCTACCCTTCGTTTCACCCAAATCTGATTAACGGATTGAAAGTTATGCTATAAACAAGTAATCACCGAATATATAGACCGATAATCAACCAATAAGTCACATATAACACATATCACATCATATAATCAATGATATAACACTTATAAAGAAGTCTCAGGTCATAAACAGGCTTTTAGGTAATAAAAATGATTTTTAAAACATTTTTCGAAATTAAAACGGATCGTTGGATCGATTTCAGAGTAATAAATAGGGTTCGGTTGGCCACATCTGGCTTTGAAACAATTTTATAATAATTTTCGAGCCTTAGAAATACTTTACAATAATATTTTAAAGCTCGAAAATATTTTTTGGAATTTTTAAATCATTTTTTAAATAATTAAATCTAATTAAATAATTAATTAAAATTAATTAATAATTAATTAAATCAATTAATCAATTAAAAATTAACTGAAATTAATTAAATAATTAATTCAGATTTATTTTTGAATTAAAAATAATTTTTGGAATTAAAATAATGATTTTTTAAATTAAAATAATCATTTTCGGATTTTTCTGAAATTAAAAACAATTTTGCAAATAATTTATAAAAAGAAATCCAAATTTTAAAAGAATTCAAAACAGGAATCCAGAATTTGTAAAATTCTGGAAACTTCAGGTACTAACTTGCAAAAACGCCAAAAACAACTTTGATTTAGGGATAATCTGGATCAAAACCGGGTTTTTAATAAAAAGAAACGGGTCAGGAACCGGGTCGCCGGGTCGGGATGAACCGCCAGACGAACCCAGAATACGGTGACCCTTTCCAGATTCCGGTGACCTCAATTGGGGTCGAAAACAACCTCGTTTGATCTATTTTTCAATGCAAAATCAGTCTAAGCACTTCCAGAAGCCTAACCATTCAACAATCTGTCCACAACAATCATTTAATCAATTTTCCGGCCAAAACACGAAGAACTCCGGCGAGAACTTCAAACAACAACTCCGTTCAATCTAGAAATCGTCTGATAACATGCTATATATGATTGGATTGCAAATTTTAAGGGGAACAAAACCCACCCCTTTAGAACTTCTGATAATCCCTAAATAAGAAACCCCCAATTTTAATCAAGAACATTCAAATGAATATAAATCCTATTTATACAATTTGAGAATCAAACCCTAATTTGAACATGTTATTGAACTCCAAATTCGAAGTATAATATACCAAAATGATTAGGAAAACAAGCTCTGCAACATACAATCATCAAATCATTCAAACAACCATCCGTACAAACATTCATAGTTTAAATACCAAGAAATTCGAATGTAAATAATTAAATAGAAAATCACCTGATGTTTCTGGGTTGAAATTGATGGAAGATTTGGATTCTAGATTTCAGTAGCTTCGTTTTGAGTATATGAACGCCAAAATCGGATATCGATAACGCCTCCGAATTTGTGTTTGATTATGAAGAACATAATATAATTATAGTATTTTCTCTGTAAAAACTCTGTAAATACTGTTTGCAAATGATTTCCGGTATAAAATAAAATACGGTAGAGGCAATTTATAATTACGGAAAATTAGTATCCCATTGGATCATTCCGGATATAAAACGGTACGTTTATTTATAAAAGCTGATCCAAACGGTACCGGTTTTCGAGATAATTATCTAAATCAGTACAATTTGTACTACGGTCTTGGTCTCAGTACCTGGTTACACGTATTACGAGGTGATAATTATGATAGTTTAATAAAAAGCTCCCGTTTATCAAAAATACGAGTTTTATTGATTTACCGAAACGAATAATGTATCAAAAATGTTGCGCCGGGACCCTCGCAGGACAAACCGTACGCTGGATTAAAAAAGTCGAAACATGGAAAATGCTCAGAATATTGCAATTAGGTTAGGAAGGAGTTCTCGAAAGAGTTTCGGGTTCTAAAAACGTAAAAAAGGATAACGGTGGTTGGTTCCCGTTTTTATAAAATAGATTTTAAATACCTGGAAAAAGATTTTATAAAATCCATATGATTCTTATAAATTCAAAAATCAACATAAAAATAATTAGGAAGATATGACAATTATCTATATTTTATTTTGGACATATAAAAATTAAAATACTCAATTAATAATATTTTAAACATCCAAACACATTTAACACTTAACAAATAATTCACAGAATAGATACTGAACACATATAATAATTATTTAATAGCAAAAATAATTACACTATATATCCCGGATATTACATCCTTCCCACCTTAAAAGGGTTCTGTCCTCAGAATCTCCTAAGAAAATAAATTAGGGTACCTTTCTTTCATATCTTTTTCTAACTCCCAGGTTGACTCTTCAACCTTTGGGTTTTCCACAATACTCTTACTAACTTTATTACTTTATTCCTTAATACTTTCTCTCTTTCCTCTAGAATCTCTATTGGACTCTTTACATATGACAAATATGCCTGGAGCTTTATTGGCTCCTACGCTATTACATGCTTGGAGTCTGGATTATACCTCTTAAGCATCAAGTACGTGAAAAACATTATGAATTTGCTCCATGTGCGGAGGTAATGACAACTCGTAAACTACTTTACCAATGTGCTTTAAAATGTCAAAAGGTCCGTCATATCTTGGGCTCGGTTTTCCTTTCTTTCCAAACCTCGTTAATCCCTTCCACGGTGATACTTTTAGTAATATCAAATTCCCTTCTTTGAATTCCATATCTTTTCTTAATTAATCTGCATATTTCCTTTGACTATCTTGTGCTGCTATCAATCTTTTCTAGATAACTTTAATAGCTTCCTTTGTCTGCTGTACTAATTTAGGTCCAAGTACTTTGCATTCTCTTACTTCATCCCAATACACTGGAGATCCGTATTTGCGTCCCTAAAGGGCTTCATGGAGTGGCATCCCAACACTGGTGTGATAATTGTTGCTCTATGAAAATTCTACCAGAGGTAAATGCTCGTCCCAACTTCTTCTAATATCAATAGTACACACGTGCTACATGTCCTCGATTATCGGGATCGTTCTTTCACTCTGGTCGTCCGTCTGCGGTTGGTACGGCCGGTTGGTAAGCCGTACTCATATTCAGTCTCGTTCCCAAACATCCTTGAAAACTCTCCCATAATCTTGAATTAAATCTTGGATCTTGACCGGATACGATGGACACAGGAACCCCATGACGAACTACGATTTCCTTTGAGTACTGATTTGTTCGGTGAAAATCTCCTATTTATAGACAGAAAATGAGCTGACTCGGCAAATCTATCCATTATAATCCAAATGGTATCATGATTAATTTTTGTGATTGGTAACCCAAACTATGAAATTCATGGTGATATGCTCTCACTTCCACTCTGGAACCTCTAATGAGTGTAGCAATCCACTTGATCTCTGATGCTCTACTTTAACTCTGTTGACATAGATAATATCTGCTAATTCATTCCGCAATTTCCCGCTTCATATCTAACCACCTATAATTTCCTTTAAATCTCTATACATTTTGGTACTCCCTGAATGAATTGAATACCCCGAATTATGTTTCATCCTTCAATTTTGTCACTAGTGGAATCCAAATTCTAGAAGAAAGCCTAAGAATACCTTGATCGTCCTTTTCGCGTGCACAATTTTTCACCTACTGAATGATTTATATCCTGATCCAGTATCTCTTCCTGACACTTCTTTATCTTTTCTAACAATTCTGATTGAAAAGTTATACTTATACATTCTTACTCCTTTTTAGAACATGAACTCTGACCTCCAATTCCAACTGCTAGAATTCCATAGATAATTCCGCTTGTATAGTCTCTATGTTCATTCTCCCTCTTTCTTACCCATCTCTTGCCACTACATTTGCTTTTCCTCGGGAGTTCATATTTCAAACTCTTATGGTCCGTATATATCTTCATCTTTCTCTATACTTATAATATTTCCCAATCTTTTAAAACAAATATTATGGTTGCTTTTAATTCCCAGTTATGAGTAGGGTACTTCTGCTCATAAGGTTTCGGTTTTCTGGATGCATATGCAATAACGGTATTACTTTGCATCAACACACATCCTATTCCCTTACGAGAAGTATCACTATAAACTATCAAATTTTCTTGATTCTTTTAAAGTGATAAAATAGGTGTTGTAATCATTCTTTTATTTAATTCCACAAAATTTTCTTCATCCTTCTCCATTTCATATATCTTTCTCGCTTTTCCTGGTTAACCTCATCCAAAATATTTCAACTTTCAAGAATCTTGCACAATCTCTGATAATAACTAGTCCACGATAAAACTTCTTACTTTTGTTGGTACCTCTGGTCTTTTTTCATTCATACTATCTTTAAACTCTTCTGCTGAATCCTCTTTTTTTGTCTCCTCCTTACTGACTGTCTATACTAAGAATTATACTTCTTGCCATTAAAGTTTTCACCTGGTAAACTTTTTATACCGCTTCTTCCTTCTTTGACTCCTCAGCTATCATTATATAGGTTGCATGGTTCTTCTTAAGTAACACAAGTACGTCTTATCCAGATTCGTCCTTCAAGATTCAACTTGTCAAATTTAAATATCACTGGTATATCATTCATCCAACTAACATTTCTAGAATTTTGTAACAATAGTACTGAGTTCTGAAAATTATCTTTGATATGTCCATAAGTTAAATTTTCACTTGGTAATATACCCAGTCTTAAATCAATCTTATAGAAATACCTTGCTTCGTTCATTTAATTAAACAAATCATTGGTTCGAGGTAACAGATATCTGCTCTTGAGAGTAAATTTGTTGAGCTTTCGCTAACACATAATCTCACCCTTCCATCCTTTTTATTAACACATCGTGCCGGTGCATTTTAGGGGGTACGCTAGGTCTAGTTGCTTTTTCTTCTAATTATCTCATGCGTTTGCTCTGGTAACTTCTTCATTTTATCTCGTGCCATTCTGTACGGGGCTTTGAACACTGGCTTCATTTCTAGTGCTAAATCAATCATAAACACATTTTCTTTATCTAAAGGAAATATTGGTAACTCGTCTGGAATTATATCTTGGGACTCTAAAATCTTCAAGTTCGGTTTGCCCCGGACTCTTAGTTATAATCGTCATAGCACGTATATTTTGGTCACTGTAACCTTAAATCATTCTTAACAAATTCTTTAGTTTCCTTTGTCCTTTAAACTTCTTCATGTTTTCATTTGGCGTCTTCAGAACTATCTTTCATTACGACGGTCTACCTGGGCATCACACTTGAATAGTTAATCCCCTCCTGAAAATAATATCAAATCCTCTTATCTCAAATGATATCAATTATTCGCAGCATATTGCCAGAAATATCGATTCCGCCATTGGTACTTACTTATTCAATAACTGCACGTTCTTTACTTGCTAGTCCTTTAGTCATCAAATTATTGATTCGACTGGATAATTCATCTTATCAATAAAACCTTGAGAAATATATGATCAAATTGCTCCCACATCTTTTAAATACTTTAACGCATAAGGTATCCGCGATAATCTTCCACGTTATCATATTCATATTCTAAATAACATATTTCTCAGGAAAATCATAAATTCTCGTTCTCGGAGATGTATTCCTTATTAAAGTAGATTCCCTTGACTCGTAATGCATTCCTGGCTAGGGCCAGTGATTCGTAATTCTCATCATGTGCCTTTGTTTCCTTTCCATGCATGAGAGATAGATGAGACTTTGCCCGCTGGGTGTATAATATATTGACTTTTGTTTGAAAAGCTCTCGTAAGAACAACGGTACAACGAAACAACTAGAAGAATTCAAAATTTTAATAAACTTAGAGTTGAATAAAAGAAGAAATAATGATTAGAATAGGAATGAGACAACCACATTGGTACTTAAGATGGCCAGTCTTTCATACCGTATGGCATACAGCACATGATTAGGTGGCGTCCCACCCGACTCTTCGTCATTCCGACAAAGCATTTCATCATAACACTGTTTGTCCCAATCAGAAAGCAAAATCCGAGGGGAACAATTAAATTTGAAAGGAATGCAAAATCCTCCGTTTTGATATCACCAGAAAGAATTTGTTAAGAAAAGGAGTTCATACACTTTTAGGAACTTAAAAGGAATATATGCTGAAATGTTGAAGACGATAATGATACCATTGGTCACTATCCATATTGCACTTGTATTCATTTTTCGAGCTTGTTCGATCATTTCCCAATTGTATCACATAACAACTTTAGAAGTATGCTAAAATTGCCTTCGCAACTAAGCATAATGGTATATTCTTACTTGTTAAGTCTCACGTCTGTAACATCGCACCTACATGTATAATACTTTAACAATTCAATCATAATGGCGTTCTTATCTAGAATAACTTTGAGTTTCCTCTTTTTAATTTGGAATAACCATGAATCATTCAACATAGCGATCATTTTATTAATAATATTCTTCCTTTAGAAAAGTCTGAAAATTTTCTCAATCTTCTTCGATCATGCTCAGGCTTCTGTTTAATTAATGAATTCTTCGAATTCTGATAATCCCAGTAATTGGATGAATAGTTACTCCGTACGCTGGTTCTGTTGTTAATCCTATCAGATAATACTTGCATCCACTTCTTTGTAATTGCAGGGTATCTCATTCTCCGAATTAACAATACTGAATCTGAAACAACATCCTTCCAGATAATCCGGGTCCTTTAACAAACAAGAAACTCCAGTAGTAACTTGACAACCAAGGTTTAAAACTTATTTAATTCAAAAAGGCTTTTGGAAATTTTGTGAGGAAAATCTTTTTCGAAAACTTGTTAAAAATTTTGAAAATTCTGAAAATCACACCTCAGGTTGTCCTTACTGTATGAGTTGGTTGTTGTCCTTCTTATTACCAGATACCAAGTTAAAGAAACAATCACTCAAGGGTCCGTTCACTTCCATTTATCTCATTTCCTTCATTGGGGTCTATTATTCTCCGTAAATAAACAAAAACTTCCGCTATCGTTGCACGTTATCTTATTCGTAGCTTCACATTAAGGCTCCCATACTGGTAGTATCCCCGTTAACCACTTTATAATTATCAAGTAGAACAGACTATCCAATAGTCAACAAGTCTGCTAATGTCGCATCATCTTGTTAGAATATATATATCATATCATTACAACACCATTTCCTAATTTCGAGAAATATTCAGATCCCTAATCTCCTCTAACTCTCTCTCTCTTCAACCCTTATCTACTCCATTCCACAAGCTAGTCATGAGTGGCCTAATTACCAATAGCTTCTTGTAATCTGATAACAGCCATCCTCCAGAACACTTGAATCTTCTTTCTTAACTCCTTTCTCACCTTGATTTGTATCTCAATACTCACCATTTACTGCAGCTATCGTGTCCCTTCTCACAAATGTTGTTATTTCATTGGAAAGGTTTTTAAACTAAGGATATAGAATATAGTATATAGTAGACAGAAAAGATGCATTCATGGTTGAATGTTCAAAAGAACAAGAATAAGCAAATGAAGGTTCTTCAATAGGTAGTCTCGTATCGAGAAATGATAGAATAGCGCTGAATAACTTGGAGAGGCGTAACTGTCATAACAGAAAGTAATACCGCTAATACTGATAGAAGAACAAGGCGCAAATTAAATCTGGGAGAAGATGACGATCCTTAAACGGAAGGCTCTAAACGATCAGTTGATGCAGGGAAATCAGGATCTGTCATTGTCGTTGCCTGGATATCACGTCGCTAGTTGAGAATCCCGAATCGCAACACGACCTGTGCCGGAGACCTACTATACATTCGCACTCAAACTCACAATAACCTATATTTCTATTTCCTATTCCTAATCCTAACCCTCTACCCAATCCCGACAATCTAGGCTTGTTTCAGTGACTTATAACCTGTAGCTCTGATACCAACCTGTGGCGCCCTCCAAACCCGGGTCAGAAGTTTGGGGTCCACAACACATACTCAATATATAAACCTGTATATAAAATATTATTTGCAATGACCCTGCTTTACATAACCACGGATCGCAACAGGTTAAAGTATGAAAACAAGCCACAACCTTAACTTTTATTACATCGTACCAAATCCCAACTAATTTAATTTACAACTAGTTATGAAATTATTCTTGCAACCTTACTATCTCACTACTGTAATAAGCTCCTGCTAGCTCGATCAACCATAATCTGGAATCCTAGCTCGAACATTGAACTGGGAAACCTCGCTATCAACTGTATCCTTTGTAACTGTAGCATACATAAAAAGATTTGCAAGAGTGAGCTAACTAGCTCAGCAAGTCATATCATTATTCACTAAGGTTAAACAATAATAAACGAGATGATTCAAAGGAATCAAGTTTCTTGTTAAACAACTAATAGAATTGGATATTCATTTTAAGTCTTTAAAACCAAGGTTAGGCTGCTGATCAGTCACGCACTAACCCCGAGTATAGCATACAACATTGCTCTAACTACTGGATCCAAGGCACACATTGGCCAAACTTGACCATTGATATGGTCTGACCACGAATCTGGTCTACACAAAGAAAACTATCCAATTCTAAAGCAGTTCAATATGATAAACAACATAATTCAATAAAATCTGATCATAATCAATAATAATAAAACTTTTGTATAAAGGCATGGTAAAAATTCATGGTTACTGAAAGGGTATGTCAAAGTACATGAAAGAAGTGGCCTCCAGCCTGCAGGACAATCGGGTATTAGATGAATAATGTTTTTACAGGGTTTTAATACTTTGATGTCACAAGGTATGATTAAGTATAAAAGTTTATGTATGTTTAAAACAATTTTGTTCCAGTGTTTGGTATGTGATGGTTATATATTTGTGGAGTAGTATCGTATTTGTTTGGTTTAATATTTGGTAAATCAACAAGAAACGGTTCACAAAGAATAAGGCTTACAGCTCAAGATTAAATGATGTGGCTCAGGTTCAAGGCTGAAGGATTCAAAGTATTTTCAATATAAAACAAAGCTATTTTGAGTATTAACAATATGTCACAAGAGAATTTAGAAATATTTGCAATATATCTAGAGAAAGGTTTAGAAGTACTTGACTTATCATAATCGATTTCAACTTCACTTGTACTTATCTACTGACTCCATTCAACAATCACTCGTCTGCTTTTCTTATGCCTCGCTTCTATTCTCTGATTACTTGCTGTATTTTCTACATGACAATTCTATTTTCTGATCACCTGCTTCCCTTTCTTACGCCTTGCTTATTCTGCTAGGCATTATAAATATCTATCAATATTTAACTCATACGATTCTATTCGACATACACTTCTATCTACCCTTCGTTTCACCCAAATCCGATTAACGGATTGAAAGATATGCTATAAACAAGTAATCACCGAATATATAGACCGACAATCAACCAATAAGTCACATATAACACATATCACGTCATATAATCAATGATATATCACTTATAAAGAAGTCTCAGGTAATAAACAGGCTTTTAGGTAATAAAAATGATTTTTAAAACATTTTTCGAAATTAAAACGGGTTGTTGGATCAATTACAAAGTAATAAACAGAGTTCGGTTGGCCACATCTGGCTTTGAAACAATTTTATAATAATTTTCGAGCCTTAGAAATACTTTACAATAATATTTTAAAGCTCGAAACTATTTTTCGGAATTTTTAAATCATTTTTAAATAATTAAATCTAATTAAATAATTAATTAAAATTAATTAATAATTAATTAAATCAATTAATCAATTAATTTTCGAATTAATTGACTAATTAATCAATTAAAAATTAACTGAAATTAATTAAATAATTAATTCAGATTTATTTTTGAATTAAAAATAATTTTTGGAATTAAAATAATGATTTTTGAAATTAAAATAATCATTTTCGGATTTTTCTGAAATTAAAAACAATTTTGAAAATAATTTATAAAAAGAAATCCAAATTTTAAAAAAATTCAAAACAGGAATCCAGAATTTGTAAAATTCTGGAAACTTCAGGTACTAACTTGCAAAAACGCCAAAAACAACTTTGATTTAGGGATAATCTGGATCAAAACCGGGTTTTTAATAAAAAGAAACGGGTCAGGAACCGGGTCGTCGGGTCGGGATGAACCGCCAGACGAACCCTGAATACGGTGACCCTTTCCAGATTCCGGTGACCTCAATTGGGGTCGAAAACAACCTCGTTTGATCTATTTTTCAATGCAAAATCAGTCTAAGCACTTCCAGAAGCCTAACCATTCAACAATCTGTCCACAATAATCATTTAATCAATTTTCCGGCCAAAACACGAAGAACTCCGGCGAGAACTTCAAACAACAACTCCGTTCAATCTAGAAATCGTCTGATAACATGCTATATATGATTAGATTGCAAATTTTAAGGGGAACAAAACCCTCCCCTTTAGAACTTCTGATAATCAAGAACATTCAAACGAATATAAACCCTAATTATACAATTCGAGAATCAAACCCTAATTTGAACATGTTATTGAACTCCAAATTCGAATTATAATATACCAAAATGATCAGGAAAACAAGCTCTGCAACATACAATCATCAAATCATTCAAACAACCATCCGTACAAAAATTCATAGTTTAAATACCAAGAATTCGAATGTAAATAATTAAATAGAAAATCACCTGATGTTTCTGGGTTAAAATTGATGGAAGATTTGGATTCTAGATGTAAGTAGCTTCGTTTTGAGTATATGTACGCCAAAATCGGATATCGATAACGCCTCCGAATTTGTGTTTGATTATGAAGAACATAATATAATTATAGTATTTTCTCTGTAAAAACTCTCTAAATACTGTTTGCAAATGATTTCCGGTATAAAATAAAATACGGTAGAGGCTATTTATAATTACGGAAAATTAGTATCTCATTGGATTATTCCGGATATAAAACGGTACGTTTATTTATAAAAGCTGATCCAAACGGTACTGGTTTTCGAGATAATTATCTAAATCAGTACAATTTGTACCGCGGTCTTGGTCTTAGCACCTGGTTATACGTATTACGAGGTGATAATTATGATAGTTTAATAAAAAGCTCCCGTTTATCGAAAATACGAGTTTTATTGATTTACCAAAATGAATAATGTATCGAAAATGTTGTGCCGGGACCCGCGCAGGACAAACCGTACGCCGGATTGAAAAAGTCGAAACATGGAAAATGCTCGGAATATTGCAATTAGGTTAGGAAGGAGTTCTCGGAAGAGTTTCGGGTTCTAAAAACGTAAAAACGGATAACGGTGGTTGGTTCCCGTTTTTATAAAATAGATTTTAAATACCCGAAAAAAGATTTTATAAAATCCATATGATTCTTATAAATTCAAAAATCAACATAAAAATAATTAGGAAGATATGACAATTATCTATATTTTATTTTGGACATATGAAAATTAAAATACTCAATTAATAATATTTTTAAACATCCAAGCACATTTAACACTTATCAAATAATTCACAGAATAGATACTGAACACATATAATAATTATTTAATAGCAAAAATAATTACACGATATATCCCGGATATTACATCACGTAACACGAGTACTCAAATAATAAGCAATATATCTATCTATGGCAATAATTATATTCTAAATATGGTCGTATAATACACAACCCTCCACTGGATCGTCTGTCCCGGTCACTTACGCGTTCATCCAATCAAAATATTTTTATAAGGGATTCGAATCAATCAATATCCTCAGATAATCAACTTCTAATGTCAAATGGACAGGAGTAATTTTCACAACTGATGGCAAAATAACTAGAATAATTCGTTATTAGCTAATCACCAAATAAAGATCCAATGTATATAATATATCTAGAAAGAATAGTTATTCACTAGTACAGATTAAGCTTTTAGCATCGATCATAATATGTCTAAGGCGTCGGTTATTGGGCATAGTATATGTAGGGGACGCTATAGATCTAAGTCTTTAGTGTCGGTCAAATGGGCGATGCTAAAATGTCATCTGTGTCGGTCAAATAACCGACGCAATAGAACTATTAACCGACGCAATAGATTTATTAACCGACGCAGTAGGGCTATTAACCAACGCCTATACATGCACAACAGTGTCGACTGTTTGCAATGCCGACGCCTATTACCACTTTATTAGCGTCGGTCTTTTAAAAATGCCGACACATATGGTCTTTGTTATTGCATCGGACCCCTTACAACCGACACCTAAAGTCATTCATTTTGAAAAAAATTGTTTTATTCGTATCCTAATTAACCTACTCTACATATATACCATAATAGTCATCAACAAACATCAACCAATATAATCATATAATACAATTCTGATAGAATATTTGATTAAACTAATATTTTCAATTTAATGTTATCTTGTTTATAATTGGAAGAAAAAATATATATTCAGTTACAAATACAAGCGATGTTCAGTTGGGCCTTCTGTCTCTCCATTTGTGTTCAAGTGCAAGTAGTTAACAATACGGTAAAGGAGCCATTGCAACAGGTTTTGGAATATCAAGCTTGGCAGGGAGCAACCGTCCAATTAGCTTTACATAAACCTAATAAAAGAATCTCTTGCGACACCAAAATGATCCAAGCTTCTCATACTCAGCATTTGTAACACATATTATTTCAAATCAGGGCTACATGCCAACACTGACCCCCTCACCAAATACCTAACATGGGACTGCAAAAGCAACTCATGAGCTTTATTATATAACATCATAAACTTAAATAGATAAATTATTTTACTAGGATTGTAGGGCTTACTCTTTTGGTGTAGATATTTTCACTTGATAATTATCTAGAACTTGAGATCGCAACTCCCATTCTCTGTAGTTCAAGAAAACCAGTCAAGAACTGTCGTGTAGTCTTTCTGCAAATGTCTTTCTGCAAATCAAGGAAACAATATATACCCACTAGTAAAGATGATGATGTCCAAAGCATTAATTTAAGGAACAAATTGGTATATGATATCAGACAATAACAAAATATAAAAATGAACCAAATGTTCTTCCTACAGTCAAAAGTAATTTGAATTAATAATACCTTTCATAGAGTACATGTTATAGATGAGGATGACAAGAATTGACTGCTCAGACAACACATTTGGCCAAGCAGCCTGGTTCATTCCGACAGATAGCCCAAATGCAGCCCATTTTAATGCGAGTTGTTACGAGAAATACGACTCCTGCAAGTAAAGTCCTTAATGAGAACATGGAGTGTAATCTACGAAAAATTGTTCTGACAAAAATTGCAAACCTACTATGTCATCACAAGTAGCACAAATGTGCTCTCAGTCTGAAATTGAAACCTTAAAAAGTTGATTTACAATGTGACAGGATAAAACAAACCTATATTGGTAGGACGAAATATCATCTCTGGCATAAAGCAGCGTTTATTAAAGCATTAAAAACGTAATATTGTAAATTTATTATCTTCTTAAAGATATGTGACTTTACATTCTTTGTAAATCAAATTTATATTTGTTCCCAAGCTCTTCTGCATGTTCTTGCTGTTCCATTTCCATTTTGTTCTGTATCATGTCCTACGGCTTCATCAGACAAGATAAGATATATGTCTCCTTCAATAGGCTATTTCACAAAACCCTTTTTATATGCAACACCATCGGGAAGTACATTAGTGCTTTAAAAATGTTATCATAGCCACATTTCCTACAGAGACATTTGCAGAAGAAAAATCAAGCAACGCATTATATTCCAGGACAAATAGAATGACTTTTATTGTAATGTAATTTTCTCAGTGTTTGAATAAAAGTTAAGAATGTCAATTACTATCGTCTTTTTGTATCCTTTCATTGCTACTAATCAATGTTAATGTAATTGGACATTGAGAATATTAAATCCAAGTTTTGTTTAGATTACAGGAACAACACATGGACACATGAACATCAGTCAAATTAAATTGAAATGCTAGTAATTATGATTTCAGGGTTTCTTTATCTCGCTCCAGAAAATAAACAAATAAATAGAAGCAAATTAAGAAAGTAGAGTAAATTAAACATAAATCAAATAAGTAAGAAGCAATGGAAATTATAGTACCATTAAATTACATTATTTATTTATGATGAATACTTGCACAGAGCTAGCAGAGACATATCAGTAATTTTAGCATGTGATACACCTGCAACCTTTTTAATTCTCATTGCCATATTGTCTATCGCATCCTTGAAATTGGTACAAGTTTGCTCGCAGAAGCTCAGAAACAATTATGAGATGCTCCTGTAAATTTTAAGATGAATATAATGACATGTATTAGTCATAAGAAAATATTGTTCTATTCGAAATGGACCAACTACCAAGTTTCAGAGAATACGCACACATTCGTACATTATTCACGTTAGACATAAATTATGATCTAGGCTATAAAAGAAGTGTGATTGTTGCCAAGGAAATAATAAGTACATGTCAATGATAGTCTGCAATATCCAAAATAAATGTATTTTTCTTAGTTTGCAGTAAAAGAGAATGACTTTCAAGTTAGCCACTTCAACATATTATCAATTAAGAATTTAAAGTAGACTAATATCTAACTAGACGAAAACAGAGAGTTAGGATTTAATTGTGCATATAGACACAATTGAGGTATGTGCTTGAAGCTTATGTACCCATTGTATTGTTTTATACATGAGGATAGAGCACCTATTAAATTGATGCACAATACAAGACTGAATAGGTAGACAACATACTATAAATTTTAGTCTTTATACTTTTCAAGATGCAATGCATATATTTACAAAATAAGGGGTTAGTGTAGGATTAGTAACCTCAGTCAGGAGATGCACAAACTCGCTGACTACAGCACTTGTATCCGAGATTTTGAGGTTCCAGTTCCACTTGGCATTGGTATAAAAATAAAGGGAACGAATCGTACATGATATCCAAAACCTGGCTATGAACACTGCAAACTCAATTAAATAAACACAAACATACAAGCAAAGAAACCCCTGTTAATACAAATCAGGTTGTATCTAGCTATTAAAATATCCAAATAATTACCTCTGCCCGAAACTAGGAATCACAAACCAGGTGTATCTTGAAATAAATTAAATGTCCGGACATCCTTTACAAGAAACGAATTCATAACAATGCTCAATGTAAGAAAATCCACAACAACAAACGATACAGCTAGAGCTAGCTGTGTTCAATTTCTAAATTTGTAATTGTTTGGATAAACAAATTGCACGGCTAATACAAACTGTACATGGTAACAAAAATAACAATGAGAAAAATTATAATAAAACTGGAAACACTATAGACACAAGAAGTTCTTTCCTGATTATATAATTATTTTAAACAATGAGTACATGGAAATAAAAAAAAAACACAATATAGTTAGCACTTGTGTACAATTCTTTCTGGTATTGTAAGACGATATAAAAACAGAGAAAAAAAAATCCAAAAAGTTGTATACAATCATCGGAGATTTAAGTATAAAGAGGAAGAGGACATCACAATCAAGAATGAATCATACATAATATTAAAAACCTAGCTATAAAACTGCAAACTTAATCAAATAAACACAGATATACATACCCGCAAAGAAGCCTTCTTTTCGTTAATACAGAGAACCCTAAACTAGCAAGAACCTACAGAACCTAGAGAAGCCCAATTAACCCAGCACAGTAAAATCACTTTAATATAATCTCCGACTGCAGTTGAGGGAGTTGTACTGATTTGTGATTTGTAGAAAGTCTAGAGGAAGTGGTGGGAGCGTGGGTCTGTAGACGAGCATTTTTTGGCACTCAGGTCTGTGGGACTTAAGTCTGTTCTGCAATCAATAAATTTTAGTCTTAGATATAATCTGTGATTTTCTCAATTATATTATTTAATTCATATTTTCAGTTTATATTAATTTTCTTTTAAATAAAATAATACCATTAACGTTGAATGAATTTATCAAGTTTATAACAAATAGTTTTATTAGTATCAACAAATTACATGGAGTTAAAAATTAAAACAATACTTTTTTTCATATTAGTAAAATTTTAAAATTTGATAGTCGATCTATTTATCAAACATATCTCTAAAATTAAACCTTAGTAGATATTTATTTTACGGTCAAATTATTTAACAATCTTTTTATTAGATCACAGACATATAATTATTTTAATTTAAATATATAATAATGAATTACTTGTGTTCAAAATATACTCCGCGTTTCACATCGGCTTGCAATAAGGTTGAAGGCAAAAGAATTGTTTTTGTAAAAAATAAAAAAGTGAAAAAATGATGGGACCGATAAATATTTAATACATGAGTTGAGTATGGTGAAAAAAGTGGTGGGTTTACTTGGTTATTATATTTTAAAATTTAATATATTTAAAAAAAATTGGAATGTAAAAATTTGTGAGAAATTTTTTAAAAAGGAAATCGTGGAGAAATTAATCAGAAAGAAGAAGTTTTTTAATAAATCTAATTATTTTAACAGTTAATTATAATTATAAAATTATAAAAAAATAAATACATAAAAATAGTAAAAGTAATAATTTAAAAGTTTAAAAAAAGATATTTATATCTTTTGGAAAGGTTCATCCTATGCAAGTCATATTATAAAATAATTTAAAAAAATGTAGTTAAGGAAAAAAAGTACGTGAAGAAATAATAAAATTATAAGAAAAATAAAAAACAAAACTGGAATTAGATTGGACTGCTTGCGGGAGGGGACGTGAACTGGACTGTTATTTGAGTTTGTTATTCCCTCTAACATCGACTAATACTTTGCCATTGCCTAAAGTGAAGATTACAGCGTCGGTTGAAATTTTACCGTCACAAAAAGTAAAAACTACAGCGTCGGTTATAAAAGGACCGACGCAAGAAATGATTTTGAGTGTCGGCTTTTGTTGCCCGACGCATGAA
The DNA here is from genome assembly GCF_009905375.1 of Apium graveolens. Taxonomy (NCBI): domain Eukaryota; kingdom Viridiplantae; phylum Streptophyta; class Magnoliopsida; order Apiales; family Apiaceae; genus Apium; species Apium graveolens. Next base: position 12,582,254 of record NC_133650.1, on the reverse strand, counting down.
GATATCTAAAGCGTCGGTTAAGTGGATGCCCGATGCTACTGGTTCACCACAAATAACAATACGTGTTGGTTAAATTTACAACCGACGCTTATAAGTAGTATAGACAACGGTTCAGTATAGAACCGACGCTTAAGGTGCGACGCAGAAGGTCATTTTTGTACTAGTGATTCACTATTTATCAAAATAAGAATCGCTATTCTAGTAGAACAATTACTAGAATAATATGAACACAATAAATTCCCGAGTGTTCGTGAGTATGATATTACCATAACATATTCATTCTGGGTATGTAAACATTAATCTATTTTGAAATTAGAATAAGACAGGGGTACTTTCTTGATTAGAAAAAACTAGAATTAACCTTGTCTAACCCTGTTTTCCTTCCTGGACTTGATTCTATATATTAAATGCACTTATTTAATAAACCAGACAAAACTCGATTGACGTCTATACGTCTTAACGTCTACCCGATCTTTTATCTAATCATGGTATCGAAAGTTGTAAACAGATAACATGCATATCACATAGCATGTAATCATGTTATTTATATAACATAATTGTCGGATCATCAAAAGATAGGTATCGGTGTTTTTAGAATTGAAATCGTGTCAAAATAGGAAATTTTTGATAAGTATTCGACTCAGAACAACTTGTAAAATAAAGGACATTTTGATAAAAAAAGGATTAATATCTCGAAAGTATTTTTAATGGAAGCGGAATGTTTTTATGAGTCTAGACGCGTTCGTTTCGTATTAAACGGATGAACTTTGGAGTTGTCCTTCACTTTGCGCAAGGAGATGCATTATCTATGAAGTTCTACGATTACGGATGAGACTTGGGTCTTCGCGGTTGGGCCTATAGTTGGACATTCCTGAAACTAGTGAAAGATGGATTCGAGAGAGACTTATACATGGCCTAAAAATGAGAAGTCTAATCCCATTATATTTCTTGTTTCCCAAAAACTATGTCAGGCTTGATCCCTAATATAAAAGGTACGTAGGTACGGGGTAAGAAGTTGAGAGCTAATAAGGAGCCACCACTTACCCTAATCAATCTCAGCCACCAATTAATACACAAACACCACACACCGCTTGATTTTTCGGTGAAGAACCACCGATCTTGATTCCGGAGATGAACCAAAACTTCCCCATTAAACTCTGGTCAATATAATAAATATATTAAATATATAACATATGTATAAAATATGAAACTTATGACTAAAGATTATATTGCTAGTCCGAACTGAACTCGATATGAGTTTAGACACACACGTATTTCATGTGATCTTCCAATAACTCAAATAAGACAATACCTAAGTCTATCGATGAGCTATGATGTGATTCCAGGAGGAGCTTCTTGAGGAAGATAGTTCTGATAAGACTGGTTATTCCGGTGGACGGGTAGGACCTCCATCCCCTTCATCGGGCTCGGAGGAGTCGGTTCAAAGTGAGGCTATCACAGAGCCTAGAGTTTATATGCTGGAAGACCTAGTGAGTGAGATGGTTCAGGAGGTGGTGGCAGACCCAGAGCTAGTTAGGGTGGCTGAGAGGACGGTTTTGTCTGTTCGTAAAAAGGTGGTTATGGATATCTCCGAGGCTGGCGAGGCTAGTGTCATGAGGACTATGGAAGAGGCCCGTGTGGCCTGACTAGATACGGTTTCCATGCTAGGACCAGGGATACTCGAAGGCAGAGCCCCACGACCTCTACAACTTTAGTTACTTCGAGGGCGCCAATGGCAGTGACTCCCAGCATAGTCCCATATCATGTATATTCATCCATGAGCAGGGAGTGTGACTTTCTTATTGGCCATAACGCATGTATGAGCCAGACTATTCAGGAGGTACAGGCAACCGCTATGAGGGCAGGTGTTTTGAGTTCTAAGGTACAATCTGGGGTCTGAGCTATTGAGCAGATAGCCAGAGAGAGGTTGGCAGAGCTTCCATCCAGCAGCGAGTGGGACACTGAGGGACTTAAAGTTACCCGACGTGTGACCTGGATTCTTTTAGAGTTATGCGGCGGTATATGAGCCGTGTGGCTAGATGGTGAGGGATGAGTTGGTTGTGGGGACGAGAGACCCAGTGCAGTGCAGAGGGTATTTGTTTCTTGTTTTATTGTGTATGATTGCGTCATCCAGTGACATATGATGCAGCGTGATGCGAGGAGTGTGCCAGCGGCAGCTGGGTCAGTTTGACGGAGTAGGGATATTTTTGTAGCACATTATATTCCCTTTTTCTGTCATCATTATTATTGAGTTGTATGTTTTCTTGATGTTGTATCAGACTAGTCGAGACAGTACTTTGGATGGTTGTATCAGTATCTTTATATATATATGTTGAGTAGTCTCAGTTTTGTTGTATCAGCTTTACTTGATTTCTTTTCTTTCTTAAGTAATTTAGTGATAATTTCCTTTAATATTATCCAGGTTTTCCAGAGTAAAATCTGGTATAACTTAATTTAATTTTTCATGTAATTGTTCAGGTTATTGTTATTTATATGTAGATTAATGTTTATTTGAGCATTTTGAAGTAGTGGCCCACTTCTTTTCTTTTCTTTATTTTGGTATCTTTCTATAAGATTTTGAGCAGAACGATATAATAATTATGCAGCAGGTACTAAAAATGTTGGTAAACTTATAACGTGGATAAAAGAATTTTATGCATGAAATTTTTTTAGTCATGTTACTAAATTGCTACATATTTATATCCATACTTAGCATATTATAAAGATTTCTTATTTGATTTTCAGAAAATAGGTCCCAAGAAGAGTAGTAAGTTGGGGAGGAATTGTACCGAAAGTCATACTGATCCAGTTATTGTCCAAATGTTGGGACTAATGTAACAACAGGTGACGCAACTTGTGCAGCAACAGTAGCAACCACAACAGCAGCAGCAACAACCAGGAGCTCCACATGCGGTGACTTTCAAGAATTTTCAAGCTGTTAATCCACCTAAGTTTAAGGGAAGTGCAAATCCAGTAGAAGCCAATGCATGGCTTAAGGAAATTGAAAAAGCTTTTAATTTAGTCAAAGCAGGAAATGAGCAGAAGACCAAGTTTTCCAGTTACTTTTTGCAAGGGGAGGAAAACTATTGGTGGGAATTTAAGAAATCATTGGAGAGAGATAAGGTGGTGACTTGGGAAAGATTTAAATAAATTATTTTTGGAGAAATATTTCCCGAGGCTAATGAAAAATCAGATGGAAAATAAGTTTTTGAGTTAGACACTGGATAATTTGAGTGTTGCGTATTACGAAGCCAAGTTTATAGAATTGGCAAGGTTTGTTCCGGATCAAGTAGATACAGATGAGAAAAGAGTAGAGAGATTTTAACAAGGGTTAAAGACCTGGATTCAGAATAGGGTGGTGATTTTTGAATTGACTTCTTATATTGTGGTAGTTCAGAAGGACATCGTTATTAAAAGCAGGAGTGATACGTCTCAGGAGTGATACGTCTCAGAAAGATCAGAATGGAAAGAAGAGGAAATTTGAAAACTCGGGAGGAGGACGGCAGCAAAGCAATTTTCAGGGTCGTTTCAATAATAGACCAGAGTTTCAGCAGAATAGAAGTTGGGATTCACACTACACCATATTTAACATGTAGCAACACAAAAAAAGTGTTAAAATGGCCAAAAAGTGTTACATAAAGCAAAAAAATGGGCTATAGTTACTATTTTTTAAAAATTTGGGGGTGTTGGATTTGCCCCTGCTACAATAGGTGTCTATAGTTATACTTTTTGAAATTTTGGTAACACCTCTCAACGTGTTACAATAGAGTACCTATAGTTATATTTTCTATTTCTATGGTAACAAGTTGAAGGTTTAACCACAGTTCTGTTGCAACACACCTGACCCTTTAGTAACACCAAAAATATGTTGGAATAGAGTCTTTTGTAACACAATATTTACTATTGTAACACTCAATTCAATATTTTGGTAATATTTTTATATCTTATTGTAACATTCTTTTTTAACACTCTGGTATTATTGTACCACTTTTTCCAATTTTTACTAACATAAATATATCAATCGGTCACACTTGGAACACTAAAAACTTAAATACATTTAATTAAAAACTCAAAATAAAGCTTAAGTTCAACACAATACAAAGTTCCAAGTCAATGTGGGAGGAGTTTTATACACGCCCTTAATGTTTATGAAATACAAATCAATTGTTTCTTTGAGCATGTAAGTTTTTTCATTGCGAAAGTGGCCAATGCACTTGGACTATGAGTAATATCAACTCCTCTTCCCTTAGAGCTCAAGAAATTTTTAAAAGTAGACCAACTAACACCTGTTGTGCAGTGGACCACAACATTGTACTTTCTCCTGATGGACTGATCAAAGCTCTACTGGAACAACCTTTATAATACAAAGTTCTTCATTAGTTTGACGAACAACCTGATGAAGATTAATAAATTTTAATAAAATAAGCATCTGTAAAAATAGATGTTGCACAAAAACAGTACAGTGATGAAGGAGAGAGACCAAACACAAAGAGAACTGGAACATATTCACTTCTTTAAATGAAAAGTAAAAATATCTTATGGACATCCATTGACTTACCACTCATATTTTTTCTTATTAGTGGGCTACGAAAGTCAAAATGGCACATAGAATATCAGCATATTACGAAACAAGATGGTTCCACCAAATTTCACAAACTCACTTATCTGAAGACAAGTTATAACATTTTGAAAGGGGGGAGCACAGGCCAGGGTAAGCAAAAAAATGGTAGCTATTTAGATGAATTCTTTACCTCTCGTGAATAGAAAAAATTGAGTATTCACCTCAATGTTTCGTAGACGCGAACATGTCAATATGTTTTGCATAATTTCTTTTAGTAGCAGTTAGAAGCAGTCATAAGATTACCGGGACTAACTGTTAGTCCCTAACAATGCAACAAGAATTACAGAAGGGGGGTTGAATGGAATTCTTGAACCTTTTTTCAGAAATATAAAATGTCCTAACTTAAGATATATATATGACAGTGTTTTGATTTGCAAAGTGTGGAATAACAAGTTAAATATGAATCAAAACACAAAGTAGTAAAAACACAAGTCTTTAAAACTTTCTGGTAGATTAGAAAGTATCCACCATATATATATATATATATATATATATATATATATATATATATCGAGAGAACTCTGTGAAGCTTGAATAGCTCACAGCTGCTTACAAAATAAGACCAACTAAACTTACAGAGAAATGCTAAGTATTCAGCTTACAAATGTTTCTTTGAGATTTTACTTGCTTAGTCTTCTTGTTGTTCTAATTGCTACTCTTGGTTTATGTATCACCAAGATTACACAGTTATAAGACAAGATAATAAAAATAAAAACTATCAAGTCTAATACTATGTTGCTTCATTACTCTGTTCCAGCATCTTTGAATATCTTCATAAAAGCATGGAAATGGCAATGCTTCTTTGTTCTCAAAAACCCAGTTGAATAGGCTTCCACATTCCTTTTGCATACACTTGACGCATATGACTGTGTTGTCACTATCAACAGATGTTTGAATTGTTTATCCGTCAGGTACATGATCATCCGTCGGGTTGCCTTGTTGATCATCCGTCGAGTAGTTTTGTTGATAATCCGTCAAGTAGCTATTTGGCACTTGAGTTCATTTCATTTATGCAGAATAACAAGACATCATTTATGTACAATTAATCAACCTATTCTGCATATCTAATTAAAGTCAACATGACTTATATACTACTATAGAATCTAAACAAAGGTGTTTGCAGAAATGTGCTACATGACTTATTATTACATAAGCTACTCACTCGATGGATAATAAATCATTATCCGTCTGGACTATATTGAGTCATCTCTCGGGACTATATTCCTTATCCGTCGAGTGCTACATTTTTCACTAAGTTAAATCTACTAAGGTGTTTTGTTAATGAAATCATCAAGTTCACAACATATACAAAACAATCTCCCCCAATTTATGTCTACTAGAATTGTAGCCATAAATTAAGAGAAAATTCATGATAAAAAACACCCTAAAAATACAAATTTAAATGGAAGTAGATAAAACTATAAAGTGCTTCAATTAACAGAATGTACAAAGATTTGCTCACAGTCATTTTCAAGGTGCTCCTCAAGCCTGAGCAGATTAATCTATTTCCTTGAAGATCTGGATCTCTTTCCAAGCTTTCTGTTATTTTCTTATATCTGATTTTGGAGCTATCTGTGGAATTCCAGTTCATCAGATTCTGAGAGATTTAACATTTCTTGCATTTCCAAAAGAGTCTCATTGCTAGAGATGCTCAATTGGTCTTCTAATCTGAAGAATCTTCTAAATCCTTTATCATCCATGAATTCCATCAGCTAGTAGGGCCTTAGATGCACTCTACTCCCTGTATAAGGAATAGTTAGAGTCTTTGGGAGTACATATTTGGCTCTAATACTCCTCAGTTTTTCAATCATCTTTAGAACAGGTCTTCTAGCTATCACATTGAATCCAAAGTTCTTCTTGAAGGATGAATAAACCTTTATCAGCACGAATTGGCTTTTTTAAAGGATCATGTGAAGTGGCCACTGTATCTCTTATCCTCCCTTGTACTTGAATACTAACCTTTTAGGTAGATTTTAGTAAGCCTCAATCCCTCTAACTTCTTCCAGTTCATCTAGATAGAGGTTCAAATATGAGAATTCCTTGATGTCACAGATGTACATTATGTCCCCCTTGTTGACTTTGGTTTGAGCTTTGGTTAGGGACTTGGATCTGAGAGTTGATGGCTTCACTTTCTTGACTGCTCTTGTCTTTGTCTTCTTTGGCTTCATGAAGTGAGGTGGATTGAGTTCAGGTATTGGTAGACTATCGCAGTTTATTGGCTCATCCTTTGGAATGATAGGTTCACCATGAAAATTCTTGGATGGATCTATCTTGAATTCTCCATGTGCCATAGAGGGCATGGATGTTTGAGATTTTATAGAAATAGACTCTATGGAAGAGTACCCTTCCATCTCCTTATCACTAAAGTCCAACTTTCTCTTTAATCTTTGCTTGTATCTTGGCTTCTTTGTCTGTGGAGGTTCATTTTGCATTACTTGATCTTGAGATTCAACTGTTTCAGATGGTTGTGCAGAAACTTGTTGTGTAGGTTTCACAGCTTGTTGCTTGGCCAAGATAGCAACTTGCTCCTTCTTTTGTTTGACCTTTTTAGCATCTAGACCAACTTGCTTCTTTTCTTGCTTCAATCATGTCTTTTCTTCTCTCTTTTCTTCAGAAAATTGAGGGTGTCCAACCACCACACAAATTTCCTTACCATTCCTGAAAACTTTAACAATTCTTCTTTTCAATGCTGAATCAGCTGGATCTTTGTAGAATGCTATAGACCTGGCCAACAACTTCTTTTTATCAGGCTTTGGTGTCTCATACACTGTGTCCAAGGGATTCTTTAGTGAAGATTTTGGATAGCTCACCCTTGGCTTCAAACTTAGCTTAACCTTTGGAGATTTGATGCATGATGGTTGTCCTCTTTCCAGATTCTTCATGCTCATTTCATTCACAGATATTTTCCTGACTTGAGAGTGATGAATGGCTGATTTTTCTGGCTTCTTTACTAACCCAAATCTCTTCTGTATATCCTCATAAATTTTCTCCCAGTCGATTGGACTCAACTGCTTCTTCTCAGCTACTCTCAATGTGGCTGCTGCTTCATTTATGAGATCAGTACTGTTTGTTGTTGGTGGCTTGGTGAAAGTAATTATAGGCACAATTACTTTACTGACTTGAATGTTAATCTGTTTCTCCCCCTCACTTGATCATTTCTCCCCCTTTTTGTTATCATCAAGTTGTGTGGGAGGGAGTTGAGCTGCCACCAATTGTTTGAGTAATGCAGTCTGAGCTTCTTGATTGTTTAGTATCTTGGCCATTGACTTCTCTACAGCAGATAGTCTTGAGTCCATGGCCTCAACTTTCCTGTTTAGATCAACCTCATTCCTTAATTTGTGAGCAATTTCAGTCATGGTAGTTGCAGGGAGTCTAGCATCCATCCTTTCTATAACATCCTGCTTGACGTCAGAAATTTCCTGCTTGATGGCATCCACGCTCTGACTGTGTTAGAGGGTTTGAATCTTATGCAGCTGGAGTGCTTCAAGATGTGCTTTGAGTAGTTGCTTTATACTAGCATTGGAAGATGCCTGAATGGCTGCTTGAGTGTCATGAATCAGCTTGAAAAATGTCGATTGGAGATATGAGTAGGAGCATTCTTTTGTAAGCAACCAAGCAGGAGTATCTGAATCTCCCCCTATGTCCATGCTACGTTCCTCATCATCACCACCATCATCCCCAAAAGAAGTCTCATCCAGTTCCAAATCACTGCCAATGTTGGAAGGCATAACAGCGATTGCATCCTTTGCTCTTTGTAAAGATTGTGTTGTATGCACCAAGTTTAGCAATCTTTCAGCCTCCTCATTGCCCTGTACAGCTAGAGTTTGGTAAGTTGTCATAGGGTGAGTAAATGTCTCAACATCCAGGGAAATAGAATCTATAACAGCTTGATATTCTTGTTGAAATAGCTTTTTCCTTTCTGTATCATTGACACTCATTTACTCGCTTGCAATGGTTTTCACCCTTATCACTCCTGTACCTGTATTTCTCTCTTGATCTCTCTTTTGTTGCATCAAGGTCTCACCTTGGCTCCCCACCCTCACACCCTCACCTTCACCATCTAAGGTGGGACTCCTGACACTCACTTTTGCCAATCCTGAAGAAATGGATTGCATTTGTTCACTATTTTCCTCTCCTTTTTCCTAGGAGCAACCCAGACTCTCACTCATTTCACTCTCTTCCCTTAATCCTAGGAGTGATTGCACTACCACTAAGTCTTCTGCACTTGTGATAATTGATGAAATTTGAATATGTGCAGAGACACTCGATGGATAAGGGATATCCATGGGGTTAGAAGTTTGACTATCTCACGGATAACTGCTGTTAAGCTTATCCGTCGGGATACAATCACTACTCGATGGATCAACAATATCCATCGAGAGAGTAGAAATAAATGAGTTTGGAGTGGAGACTATTGTAGACTCTGTGCAGATTGATGAAAATTTTGACACAGATGTCTCAATAATTTCAAAAAGAAATGGCAAGTGAGCCAACAAATCATCTAAAAGATGATGCTCACTTGCTTGGATTTTTGGCTTCTCCAAGAGAGTTAAAGATGGAGAATTTGGAAGTGATGTGTTTATCATGTCAACATCCAAGTAGTGTGTGGGAGAGTTTGGTGTTTCAGGGGCTTCAATTGTTAGAGATTTTGGCTGTGACTCCACATTTGTTGGAGCCACATCAAACTGACTTTGAGAAGGTGCGGTGACTGTGTCTTTAGCACCAGTTTGCACAGTGTTTTAACCCTGTGTATCCCAAGGGTCTTTCATTTCTTCTTTCTAGTATAGGTTTGGGGTGAGCTTGTGTCCCTTACCCTTTTGACCTGTGCTCTTGGTTGAGAGTTTTGTTCAATAGTCACATCCTTTTGGGAGGATACAACTAGCAATGAGCTTATATCCTTATTAAGCACTGCAGTTTGTTGGGAAACTGCAGTGTGGCTAGGCTGGGAAACACTCACCTCTCTAACCTTATTCTTAGGGTTTCTTTGATGTTCACTAGCTGGATTTGAAACCCGTATCCAACAGGTAGATGTCCCTCACCTTTCTTACCCACCTTCACACTCCCCTCTTTTGGTTTGGTGGATTTTACAACTGGCATATTTTGAGAGACACCAGAGGTGGCTTTCTTTGTCCCGGTTTTTGAAATTTTGGGTTTTGCAGCTTGGGTGGGCAACTGTTGGGTCAATAACACAGTTGTCATAGCTACACTAGAATACAAAGAGGTATGTGAGACTGGAAGAGGGGAGACAGATGAACTTACCTCACTTACCTGAGGTGCCTCCATAACAGGAAAATAGAAGAGTGGCACCTCTTTATGATGATTTGCCCTGTTCAAATCTGCAATGATTCTTCTTTCTTGAACCCAACAATCTAATTTGTTGGTTGAGTTCTCAAGCACAATATCCTCAGAGAGGCAGTTAGCAATCATCATTAAAAATCTAGCATAGTAAACATTTTTACCCCTCTTATTTAACTCCCCTAACTTAAACCCCAACTCAATTATAACAAGATCACTAAAGTTTAAAATTTTATCAGTTACAAGCATGTAAAGCATGTTAAGCATAAACATATTAACTGAATCAAAATTACTGATTTTATCAAAAAATACCTTAGTAACTACATCAGATAAATAACTCCATTCCTTCCTAAGACCCAACCTCTTAATTTCACTTAATTTAGAAGTAGAGAGTGCATATCCCATGGAGTTAAGCATATTAACAATGTCAGTGTCTGTGTGTGGTGAAGTTACAGTATTATCAGGAATTTTGAAACATGCTTTAACAATGTACTATTAACACAGAATTCCTTACCTTTAATAGTGAAAGTGATAGTCTTATCAGCTGAGTTGTATGTTCCAGTCGTCCACATCTCTTCAACAACTTCACAGTATATGGTGGGTGATTCCAGCATGGCATAGTTAAGTTTGCAGTTCTTCACAAAATCCATCATCTTGTGGTAGTCGCCAGACTGTTGAATCTACTTGTTCACAAGAACAGTGAAGTTGTTCTTCTCATAGATAAATCCAGTTTGAGACATCATCTTGACGACTGGTGCCATTGTTAGAGAGTAAAAACTTGCAGACAGAGAGAGAGTAGGCTCTTTTGAGAAAGAAAGAAGTTAGAGCATATGATTTGAGAATGATAAGAGAAAAGCAATGAAAATGAATTATGCTTTTATACTATCTCAAAAAATAACTGTCAAAACTAATAAAGTAAAATAAAGTGACCAATAAGAAATGCCCAAAATAGCCGTTTAAAATATAAACTGTAAAAATTCCATCAATTATCCGTCGTGTTATACTTACAAACTATAAGTATACTCGATGGATAATGTTTAGGAAATTAACAGCTAGGATTCAGACAATTCGACGGATGAGAATAAATAGTTATCCGTCGAGTTATTAAATACTCCAGAAAAATAATTGATTTTGCTAACAAATTATATTCCGACGGATGATCAAACTCGATGGATAATGATCATCTGTCGGGATGTAAATTTTGACTTAGCCAAAATTTCATCCAACACTGAAAAATCAATTAAATTTCTGGCTGCATTACAACTTGTAAATCATCTATAAAGATTCAAAAGTAATTTAGCATACCTAACTCACTTACCAACCTTGAAAAGGTGGATTCATCCAGTGGTTTGGTAAATATATCTGCAAGATGCTTTTCACTTGGAATAAAATGTAGTTCCACAGTACCATTCATTACATGTTCCCTTATGAAGTGGTACTTGATGTCTATGTGATTTGTTCTTGAATGCTGTACTGGATTTTCAGTGATGGCAATTGCACTTGTGTTATCACAGAAAATAGGAATCCTTTCAACTTGCAGACCATAGTCTAGCAATTGGTTTTTTATCCACAAAATCTGTGCACAACAACTGCCAGCAGCAATATATTTAACTTCAGCTATAGAAGTAGAAACTGAATTTTGCTTTTTACTGAACCTAGACATAAGCTTGTTTCCTAGAAATTGACAGGTTCCTGTTGTACTTTTTCTACCAATTCTACAACCTGCATAGTCTGCATCTGAATAACCAGTTAGATCAAAACCAGAATCTCTAGAGTAGCAAATGCCAAGTTTTGGTGTTCCCTTGAGACATCTGAAAATTCTCTTAATAGCTATTAAGTGAGATTCTCTAGGATCAGGCTGAAATCTAGCACAAAGACATGTAGCAAACATTATATCTGGCCTACTAGCTGTTAAGTACAGAAGTGAGCCAACCATGCCCCTATAACTTGAAATATCCATAGACCTTTCAGTAGTGTTTAATTCAAGCTTAGTTGCAGTGGCCATGAGAGTTTTTACAGATGTGCAATCCATTACTTCAAACTTCTTTAAAAGGTCATAAATGTATTTAGTTTGACTAATGAATATTCCATCACTAACTTTCTTAACTTGCAAACCAAGAAAGTAAGTTAGTTCTCCTATCATGCTCATTTCATACTTACTTTGCATCAATTTAGAAAACTTTCTGCAAAGTTTTTCATCTGTAGAGCTAAAAATAATGTCATCTACATAAATTTGAACAAGTATACTAGAGCCATTAACATTTATAAAGAATAAGGTTTTGTCTACAGTACCTCTAGTGAAGTGATTCTCTAAAACAAACTTTGACAAAGTGTCATACCAGGCTCTAGGTGCTTGCTTCAGTCCATAAAGTCCTTTTAAAAGATAGTAGACATATTCTGGAAAATTTGGATCTTCAAAATGAGGAGGCTGACTGACATAGACTTCCTCCTCCAAATATCCATTCAGGAAGGCACTTTTGACATCCATTTGATAGACCTTGAAATTGGCATGGGCTGCATAGGCTAAGAAAATTCTAATGGCTTCAAGTCTTGTAACAGGAGCAAAGGTTTCATCAAAATCTATTTTTTCTTGTTGACAATAGCCCTTAGCAACCAATCTTGCTTTATTCCTGACTACTATGCCATTTTCATCCATCTAAATACCCATTTGGTGTCTATTGGATTCTTCCCTTTAGGCTTGGGCACCAGCTTCCATACCTTATTCCTTTCAAACTGGTTTAACTCCTCCTGCATAGCTAAAATCCAATCAGGATCCAACAAAGCTTCTTCTACCTTCTTGAAGGGTTTTTAGCACATAAACGCAACGAAAACGTAAATTTAAATCTTAAAAAAAACTGAAACCCTCTGCAGGATCCATGCGAAAATAATATTTAATTTGTAGTTCAGTATGTTTACCTTAAGAAGCTTCACGTTAATGGAAAGATGAAGGTCTTTAATAGCGATCCAAGAACGATGAACGGAAATCCCTAGCAACTACTCCTCAAGTGTGAAGCACTCCACTTGTATCCACCAAGAGTACAATGTGATGGAGGAGAAAGAGGTTGAGAGAATTAGTTGCCTCCCTCTTATTCTACTTTAGAATTATGGTTAATTATTTGGGTTAGGCAAATAGGGTTTATAATAGTATATTTATAGGCAAAATTTTCAACTAAAAATTTTCCATAAAATATTATTATTATTAACCCTTTAATTGATTATTCTTATTAACCAATTAAATAATAATTAAAACACCTTTTAATCATTAATCCCTTTTCTAAACACATTAGAAAAATAATTCTCTCACTTGATTTAATTTCCAAAATTAAATTCTTAATTAATCATATTAAGAATTAATTAAATCTCACTTAATCAATTATTAAATCTGCTAATTAATTATTTATTTCATAAATAAATAATTTACAGCCATTATTAATTAATTCCCCCACCATTAAATCATTCTCTTTTATGGTGTGACCGTGTAGGTTCAATATTAAGCTGGTAGTAGAAATAAATAATAATAAAACTATTTTATCATTATTTATATAAATTCTCTAATTCATTAAATATGATTAATTAATAAATTAATCATATCTATTCTACATCGTGAGGGATACTTCTCAGCATATCGCGACTATCCGGATAATACGAATTCACTGCTTAGAATACCAAGAACCTATTCACTGCTTAGGATACTTCTTCCGACAGATGAAGCATTTTGCAACTCGACAAATGTTGAATTTTGTGCTTCATTGGTATTGGATTTTTCTGCATTATCATTTGATATTGTTTCTTGATCAGTTTCATCATCACTATCATCACTGACCATCTCCGCATTGTCAAATTTGAGGCTTTCATGGTAATCTCCATCTTGCAGTCCTTCAATATTTTAAGCATCAAACACAACATGTATTTATTTTCACAATACTGTTGGTTCTCAGATTGTAGACTCTACGTGCTTTACCAACAACATATCCAACAAAAATCCCTTCATCTGCTTTAGCATCGAACTTCCCATGTTGATCAGTTTGATTTCTCTAGATATAACATTTACAGCCAAAGACATGAAGAAAATTTAGAGTTGGTTTCTTATTCTTGAACAATTGGTAGGGAGTCATGCATTTTGCTTGATTAACTAGAGAAATATTCTGAGTGCAGCATGCAGTCTTTACAGCTTTAGCCCAGAAATATGTTGGTAACTTGGATTCTTCAAGCATTGTCCTTGCAGCTTCAATAAGTGATCTATTTTTTCTTTCCACTACTCCATTTTGTTGTGGAGTTCTTGCTGCTGAAAACTCATGCAAAATCACATTTTCTTCACAGAATGCTCTCATGACAGAATTCTTGAACTCAGTTCCATTGTCACTCCTGATTCTTCTAACTTTGAAATCAGGATGATTGTTGACTTGCCTTATGTGATTGATGATACTAGCCTCATCTTTAGACTTAAGAAAATATGTCCAAGAGAACTTTGAGAAATCATCTACAATTACTAGGCAAAATCTTTTCCTTGAGATTGACAACACATTGACTGGTCCAAACAAATCCATGTCTAGCAGTTGTAAAGGTTCTTCAATTATTGAGTCAAGCTTCTTTCCGAATGATGCTTTAATTTGCTTTCCCTTTTGGCAAGAATCACACAGTCCATCCTTAGAAAACTCCACTTGAGGAATGCCTCTAACCAGTTCTTTCTTTACAAGTTCATTCATGGTCTTGAAGTTTAGATGGGATAGTTTCTTGTGCCATAGCTAACTTTCATCTTGACTTGCTTTACTGAGAAGACAAGTAACAGATTCTGCATTTGATGAGCTGAAGTCAGGTAATTAGTACACATTTCCTTTTCTCACACCAGTGAGAATCACTTTGTTGCTTCTCTTGTTTGTCACAACACAGGCTTCTGAGGTGAAGGTTACTGAATTGCCTTTATCATACAGCTGGCTGATACTCAACAAATTATGCTTGAGACCATCCACTAAGGCAACCTCCTCAATAATGACATTGTCTTTTGAAATCAAGCCATATCCCACAATATAACCCTTGTTGTCATCTCCAAAAGTAATACTTGGGCCAGCTCTCTCCTTGAACTCTGTGAGGAGGGTAGAATCACCAGTCATGTGTCTTGAACAACCACTATCCAAGTACCACAAATTCTTTCTGTTTCCCTGCACACATTAAAATCAAATCAAGTTGATTTTGGTACCCAAGTTTCCTTGGGTCCTGCCTTGTTAGCTTTCTTTTTCTGTTTCTTAGGTTTGATCTCATTTGACTTGGGGATATCAGATTCATCCTTAGTCATTTGAGTTGGACCTTTGAAACCATTCATTGCAATAGAATTATCATGCACATTTTGATTAACAGGAAATGACATGCTATTAGCAAACATGTTATTCCAGTAGAGCATGCTAAATGGCATTTGAGGTATACTAAATGCAGCATAATAAGGATTGGGTGCAAATTACATATTAGCAAATTGTGCATTCATATTCTTTGTAGACATAGCATTCATAGGCATAGAAGACATGGCATTCATGTTGGGAAAAGAAGGTGGCACATATATGGAAGTAGGCATGGCAGTTTTACACTACCACACTTAACACAGATTTTTCTTGGAGCATACTTATCAGGTGTGTAGTTGTTATTCTTGTTAATCCCTACTTTATAATTTCTATTGTTTTTCCTTTTAGCCTCTGTTTTAACCTCAATCTTTTCTAGTCTGTCATTCAATTGCTTGATAGACTGATGACCAACATTCATTTTCTTCTCCTTCCTCACTTGACTAGATTCTCCAGAAATAAAGGTTTTGGAAACTGATCCATATTTTTCATTTAACTTGGCGAGTTTGGCTTTACTCACAGGTTTGCTCACAGCCGACGGATGAGGATAATCCTTTTGGTTATCCGACGGATGACTCTCATCATCTGTCGAGTCCACATCTGTAAGCAATCCTTCAACCAAATTGGATTTCAGCTTCTCCTTATTCTTCTTCCAGGATGCATCACAAAAGGACTCAATACCTTGAACTTTGGTGATTTGAGCATGAACATCTCTAGATGTTTTCCATGCCTTAATCACCTCATGTTCTCGTTCAAGCTGCTTCTTCAAGATCTCTTCTTTCTTCAAGGACTCAGTTAATTCATCCTTAGCAATTATACACTCAATTCTCAATTTTTCAAAATCAATAAACTGAGATTCTAGCACATTATTCCTCGCACTTAAACATAAGTTTTTTTCTTTGATTTTAGCATTTTCCTTAGTAAGAGACTTAAGTGTAACACGCAAATGATATAATTCTATAGACAGGTCATTTATTGTATCATTACACTCAACTTTAGATAAATGTGCCAGGTTAGTGGTGATTACCTGATTACTTAAAGAACTTGTCTCTGTTTCATCAGACTTGGCCATTAGGGTTAGATTGACAAAGCTGACATCCTCATCCTCATCCAGACCATCTGCTGCCCAGTCATTTTCTTGGGTAATGAAAGCCCTTTCCTTTTGTTTGAGCAACTCAATATATTTCTGTTTATAATCCACAGGATCAAACTTCTTTTTGCTGGAATCTGACTTTCTACACTCACTGGCAAAGTGCCCTGCCAAGCCACATTTGAAATATTTGAATTTTGACGTCTCCACTATGTTTCTATTTGGCTTTAGCTACTCCAAAGTTCTTCTTGAACTTGAGCTTGGCAAATCTTTTGGAAAGAAATGCATGATGTGCATCAATATCCTGCATGTCATCTCGGCTCAAAGAATCTTCATTTTCTGCTACCAGCCCCTTTCCCTTGTTTTCATAGACCTTTGAAGTAGACTCAACAGCTTCTATCTTCATCTCTTTCTCTTTTTCTAACTCAGCAACCAGTGCCATGGGTCATCATTTCTTCTTTCCTCTCTCAATCCTCTCATCTTGCTCTATTTCAAGCTCATAAGTCTTTAGAATGCCATATAGTCTCTCTAGTGTAAACTCCTTGTATTCTTGTGAGTTTCTCAAGGAGACTGTCATTGGTTTCCATTCTTTTAGTAGGGTTCTAAGAAATTTGAGGTTAGAATCTTTAGTTTGGTAGACTCTTCCATGCAGCTTTAGAGCATTTAGTAGCTTTTGAAATCTACTAAAGATATCAGTAAGAGTTTCACCTTCTTCAAAGTGGAAATGCTTATATTGCTGAATTAGTAGCTGCATCTTGTTTTCTCTAACTTGTTAGTGCCATTACAGATAATCTGAATTGTATCCCAAACTTTCTTGGCAGTTTTGCAATTGATGATGTTATCAAATATGTCACCATCAACTCCATTAAACAGAATATTCATGGTCTTCTTGTCCTTCCTGACTTGTTCTATACCAGGATTTGACCATTCATGCCTTGGCTTGGGAACTGATGGCTCATTTCCAGTTGCAGCTCTCATTGGTACATGAGAGCCTCTCTCTATGCAATCTACATAGGCCTCATCTTGAGAAACTAAATGAAAATGCATCTTTACCTTCCAGTGATGGTAATTATCTTTGTCCAGAAAAGGAATCTTGACTCCAACATCCTTCTTGTTCATCTTGCTGTTTGTTGTGATCTTTAAACTCTTTGTTCTTCAAGAGCATGCTCTGATACCAATTGTTAGTCCCTAACAATGTAACAAAAATTACAGAAGGGGGGTTAAATGGAATTCTCGAACCTTTTTTAAAAATATAAAATGTCCTAACTTAAGATATATATATATATATATATATATATATGACAGTGTTTTGATTTGCAAAGTGCGGAATAACAAGTTAAATATGAATCAAAACACAAAGTAGTAAAAACACAAGTCTTTAAAACTTTCTGGTGGATTAGAAAGTATCCACCAGATATATATATATATATATATATATATATATATATATATATATATATATATCGAGAGAACTCTGTGAAGTTTGAATAGCTCACAGCTGCTTACAAAATAAGAACAACTAAACTTATAGAGAAATGCTAAGAATTCAGCTTACAAATGTTTCTCTGAGATTTTACTTGCTTAGTCTTCTTGTTGTTCTAATTGCTACTCTTGGTTTATATATCACCAAGATTACACAGTAATAAGACAAGATAATAAAAACAAAACCTATCAAGTCTAAGACTATGCTGCTTCATTACTCTGTTCCAGCATCTTTGAATATCTTCATAATAGCATGGAAATGGCAATGATTCTTTATTCTCAAAAACCCAGTTGAATAGGCTTCCACATTCTTTTTGCATACACTCGACGCATGTGACTGTTTATCACTGTCAACAGATATTTGAATTGTTTATCCGTCGGATACATGATCATCTGTCGGGTTGCCTTGTTGATCATTCGTCGAGTAGCTTTGTTGATCATCCATCGAGTAGCTATTTGGCACTTGACTTCATTTCATTTATACAGAATTACAAGATATCATTTATGTACAATTAATCAACCTGTTCTGCATATCAAATTAAAGTTAACATGACTTATATACTACTACAGAATCTAAACAAAGGTGTTTGCATAAATGTGCTACATGACTTATTGTTACATAAGCTACTCACTAGATGGATAATAAATCATCATCCGTCGGGACTATATTGAGTCATCCGTCGGGATTATATTCCTTATCCGTTGAGTGCTACATTTTCCACTAAGTTAAATCTACTAAGGTGGGTTGTTAATGAAATCATCAAGTTCACAACATATACACAACACTAATGTTTCCATCTGCATCTCTAATTTGAACAATAAAAACATGGACTCCTTGATTTGTTCCATTAATCTGAAACTGTGAGAAAACTACTGTGTGCCTTGCATGCTACAGATAAAGGTAATTAATTAAAATCTACTCGAACTAGTAGAACATATAAAGTATAAACTAGGAAACAGACACATTAATTTTTAGAAAGATAAGTTCTTACATTAGCAGCACCTCCAATCCAGTACTTCTGAGCTGATTCACATGGTGTGTTAACAATAAACTCTCCTGTGTTGGAATCATACGTTGTTACTTTCTTAATACCCATACCTGTAGATAACCACCCAGAAAAGCAAGTGAACAATTTATAAGAGCTCTCATCAATGATAGTGTTGTTTAAAATCATGGATTTATAAGTGACATATTTTAACAAGAAATTAAGGTTCTATTAAAGACCATAAAAAGGTAGTGATTTTGAAGTAAATTAATGAGTGAAATAATCTAGAAAATAAGATAGCTCTAACTTGTTTGAATATCTGTCACACTGCAGTAATATTTTCTAAATAACAAATTTGAGCTAATTTGCTTCTAGATTGATGCAAGTGTAAGAAGATGCATGTGTCTTTAGTTACTAACTATTATATTATCATATATGAATATGGAAAATGAGGAATGATTCAGAGGATGTACAGTTAGTAATTGAAATATTTCAGAAAAATCCAATGCAAGAATCACGAGAATGGCATATGGGATAAGTATAGCACATTGTTTCTATTCAAGCAGACTACAAATGGAAAATACTAAAAAAACTTTACCGAGTAAAACTTATGTTGAGGACGCGAAAGTACAGGCTTTTCATTGTAAGCATTCATAAGCTTCTTTTCAGTTGCACTCAAGTTAATGTCCTCCATATTTGCTATTCGACCCAACATCTTTAATCTTTCCCTATATGGTGCAACTGTGTCCAAAGCAAAACCCTTGACCGTTTCTGATTCATCATCAATTATCCTCTGTCCCCGAAAATTCATGTATAAAGGTGAAAATGCAAAGGCTAGTGTAACAACTGAAGTCTTAAGTTGGAGATCTTACCAAAATACTTTCTTGGAAATGTAGTCGCATTTCTTTCGAATAACTTTCTGATAACCTGAAGTACAGAACATAACTCATTCCTTCTCCATCATAATCATTTTGAAATATTGTCACCAGATATAGTGGTATCTGAACACGAAAGATTGGGACAGAATACAAATATCTAAATATTGTTCATATATATATGGATGTAGATTCATGACAATACAGTCAGTTATATAATATGGCAATTTAATACATACATCAAGAGTTTCCATTTTCTAGACTGGAACTTCAGTAATATAATTTATGATGTTTTAAAATTGCTCATTTTTAAGAAGAAAAGGAGAGACTAGGAATCACCAAAATAATATGTTTAATAAATAAATCTAGGAACTAAATAAACCTGAAGTTTCACCATGAGGATTGGAGGAACGTTTCCAGATGACTCAATGACGGGAAGTTCCACAAAGCGTGCAATATGGTCAATCTTTTTTGAGATACAAACACATCAACGCCGAAAGGAGAAAATGGAGCATGATTTGCGGCAGGTTCTTTCTTTTTATCCCTGTCAATAGTTGGGAGTACAATTAAAGTCTTACAGTTTGAGAAACCCATTCGCTAAATTAGAATTCCATACGCCACTACGACTAATATGAGGAAACATATATAGCTTAAACAAGATATATGGTTTGCTCTCACCTTAAATAGTTTTGGCCCCAGACTTTAAAAGTGCTTGCCTCAATAGGTGACCAATGTTAACTACTAGAAAAAGTAGAATAGACATCGGCTAAAAACCGATGTCTATGAACAAAAAAATCTGATGTCTTCGTGGGTGATGTTAAAGACCCCCCATTTTAACATCGATTTTAAACTAATGTTAAAGAAGACGTATAACATCAGTTTTTAAAGATGTTAAATTTCAAATGCATATCTAATCTTCATATATTATAATAATATGATATTTTTATCAATTTATACATATGTGAGATAAGTAAAATATTTTCATTTACCCATTAAACTGATGTTACTAATAACAGTAACAACAGTTTGCAAGATAAATCGATGTAAATATAACTATTGACATCGATTATTTATTTTGAACCGATATCTATTGATGACAACTCGATGTCTATAAAGTTTAATAACATTGGTTTTCTGTTTTAAGATTTTTTTTTTGTAGTATTTAACATTGGTTTTAATCGATGTTACTGATGTCAATCTTCAACTAAATCTGATGTATTAAGCTTTGACAGACATCGTTTTCCACTGTAATGATATATGTACCTATTTTATTAATGCACATTTTAAAAATATAGATACCAAAAATTTGCCAAATCAATGAACCACCAAAACCAATTGCTGCAAAATACTAGTTATCTATAAATCTAATAACCAATATTCAAACATCCGGTACAACAGATTCATCGAATCCAAACATCAAATACTACATATATCCATCCATTTATTCTACTAGAAGAGTATCACAGTACTGCTCAAACTACACATTGCATTTATAAAAGGAACCCAAAACTCTAAAAACTTGGAAGAGCTTGATTTGCCGTCACCCGCAACATTTCGTGACAACCTCTCTCTCATCAACTATGACTACTTTTCATTTAATGGAGTCCATGAATACAAAATCCTGGAAAAATATATACCCAGCAAAAGTTTGAATACAATGCCAAAAAAATATAATACTAATGCAGCAAGTAAGCGGATAACTTACCTCTGATACTGGATCTTTCACTAGCAGGATAAGCAAGTAAGCGGATAACTTACCTCTGATAGTATGAGTTCAAAAAAAAACTAAACAAATATTACTTTATTCATAATGAAAAAAAATCAGATCCCAAATGTATTTACTATTTAAAGAGGTTTAAGAATTAACTCAAGAATCCTGAGATGGTAACATACATTCGTTCTACGGGAAGATGTTAAAGTAGAAAATACTATTCATTATCTACTTTCTGCCAACAGAAAACATATTAAAGCATAATTTCATACAATAAAAAGAACGAATTATAAAAACAAAGTTGACAGTTTGAAATCAATAATCAAATAGCTACATTTTATATGCTTTAGGGAGCATGAAACATGAGGATGCCTGAAGCTGTGAGTTGATAATTTAGTACAATTTGCCTTAAAAAGTAGTTTTTCGGATTTTTTTTCCAATTTTAATAACCTGTGAAGACATGCACAGGGTCCGACCCACCCCAAAAACCCCGTCCATGTCAAAACCACTAAAGTATGGAAAATGTTGGCCTAGCAATGGACAAGTGATTTAGGGTCCATTTTCCTGGGATTAAAATGCCTATATTTAAACACAACATGTTAGGTGCTTGTTGGTTTTAATTTAAATTTGGTTTTCGTATTTTGAAGTTTGTATTTAAATAAATCAGCTGTTAAGTCAGGACTGCAGCTAAGGCTTAGTTAGGTGTTTGTTTCCTGTTTTATAGGATCGTGGAGTAGTAGATGAGGAGTAGGAATGTAGTCGCTATTTTGTAGGAACCAGCAACTCTTGTTTCTATTTAAGTACTTCTTGTAATCTCTTTGGCTGAATAAGAAGCTGAGTATCATATTAAGCTCTTCAGATTTATCTACTTGTGTTAAAGAGTTCAAATATATAGTTCTGTTTTTACATTTGGTATCAGAGCTCATATATTCAGAGTACTCTCGAGACAGCACTGTAAGATGGATAACGGGAAAAACAAAGGTGGATCTTTTGGGCTAACTTACCCAATGTTGGCAAAGGGAAATTACACGGCGTGGGCTTTAAAAATGAGAGTGTTTATGCAGGCCCAGGGAGTATGGAATGCGATAGAAGCGCCTGACCCCAAAGATGAGAAGAGTGACAAGATTGCCTTGGCCATGATTTATCAGGGCATACCTGAGGACATGTTATTATCCATCGCTGAAAAGAAAACAGCCAAAGAAGGGTGGGAAGCCACTAAAGTCATGTGCCAGGGAGCTGATCGTGTAAAGAAGGCCAGAGTGCAGACACTTAAGGCGGAGTTCGAGACTTTACGGATGAATGATGGTGAGCAACTTGATGACTTTTATATGAAGATCAATGGTCTGGTGTCTACCATTCGAGCTTTAGGAGAGGAAATGCATGAATCATATGTTGTTAAGAAATTGCTTCGAGCGGTTCCGTCCAGATTTCTCCAAATAGCTTCAACAATCGAGCAGTTTGGAGATTTAGAGAAAATGACAGTTGAAGAGACCGTTGGTTCGCTTCAAGCTCATGAGGAAAGATTGAAAGGGCAGAATGAGACAGCAGGGAGTAAGTTGTTGTTGACAGAGGAGGAGTGGTCCAGGCGTGAGAAAAATGACACTAAACTTTTACTCATACGGGAGGACTGGCTAAAACGTACAGGCAACACTGATGGGACTAACAATTGGCGAGGTGGTCGTGGTTTCAAAGGCATGAGTCGAGACAAAAGCACTGTGACGTGTTTCAATTGTAATATGCTTGGGCATTATGCTGCAGATTGCAGGAGGCCTCGTCGAGAAAGAAATCAAAAGTCTGAAGCAAATCTGGTGGAAATCAAAGATGACGAGCCTGCATTATTGTTGTCTGAGCTAGATGAAAGTAAGACACAAATGGTGTTGCTGAACGAGGAGAAAGTAATCCCGAGATTGGAGACAAACCCAATAGCGAAGAGAACGTCACAAGTATGGTACTTGGACAATGGAGCTAGTAATCATATGACCGGAGATAAAACAAAATTCTCGACGCTGGATGAAGGAATAACAGGTGAGGTAAAGTTTGGAGACGGGTCAACCGTGAATATAAAAGGGAAAGGGTCAATCACTTTTAAGTGTAAAAATGGAGAAGAAAGAATATTTGCTAATGTATTCTATATTCCATGCCTGTGCAACAATATTATAAGTCTTGGACAGATGTCGGAAGAAGGTAACAAGGTGGTAATGCTTGGTGATCTATTGTGGGTTTATGAGAAAGATGGGAGGGCGTTGATGAAAGTTAAGAGGTCTGTGAATCGGCTGTATAAAATTATGCTGGAAGAGTTACCAGGTGCCTGCTTATTTACACAAAATACAAAGATGGAAGAAGAGTCATGGCTATGGTAGTGTCGCCTTGGCCACATCAATTTTAACGCAATGTCCATCATGAAGGAAAATGATATGGTTGTAGGTTTATCCAGATTGCTTCAACCTACTGAAATATGCAAGGGATGTCTCATGGCGAAGCAAACACGGACTCTGTTTCCCTCTCAGTCAAGCTATGCATCTAGCAAAGGGTTAGAGCTGGTCCACGGTGACTTATGCGGACCAATCTCTCCACCGACCCCATCTGGAAATAGGTACTTCTTACTTTTAGTCGATGATTTCAGTCGTATGATGTGGGTTTTCTTTTTGTCAACAAAAGATGAAGCTTTTGAAGGTTTTAAAAGATTTAAAGCACTGGTTGAAACAGAGTCAGACAAGAAAATTAAAACTCTTCGTACTAATAGAGGTGGTGAGTTTTGTTCCCTGGAATTTAAAAAATTCTGTGAAGATGCTGGAATTTTTAGGCAATATACTGCTCCTTATTCTCCACAACAGAATGGTGTGGTGGAACGAAGAAATAGAACAGTTGTAGCCATGGCACGAAGTTTTTTAAAGGAGAAGGGCGTACCGTCAGAATTCTGGGGGGAAGCTGTAAGGCACTTAGTATATGTGCTAAACAGATTGCCTACACGAGCCCTGTCAAGCCACACACCCTATAAAGCTTGGACAGGGCGTAAACCTGATATCTCTCATCTCAGAGTGTTTGGTTGTTGTGCGTATATGAAGGTACCATCGGTGCATACTCAAAAATTGGATGATCGCAGTCAGTATGTTGTGTACCTTGGACGGGAACCCGGCACAAAAGCCCATCGTCTGTATGACCCAGACAAAAAGAAGGTGTCTGTGAGCAGAGATGTAAAGTTCGTGGAGTCAAAATCGTGGGCTTGGAACATCATGGGCAAAACAAATGAAGCCCATACTCAGTTCTTTACTATCGACACGCCCCATGAACAAAGTTCTAGTGAAGCTAACACAGAGGAGGTTGAAGAACCTGCAACACCAGTTACCCAGACTATATCAGTCCAGTCGAGTGAGGCACTCCCATCAGATGGATCAATATCGACAGGTAGCAGTAGCTCTCAGACATCAGGTGCAAGCAGCAGACCAAAACGTTTCAGAAAGTTGTCTTCAATTTATGGCACGACAGAAGATATAGAGGCAGAGGATGAGTAGTTGTTATTTTTGGGGGTCGAGGAGCCAGTTACATATACTCAGGCCACAAAAGAACAGGCTTGGAATGACGTTATGCGAACCGAAATAGAAGCTATTGAAAGAAACAATACATGGCGGTTAGTCGAGCTTCCCACTGGCCAGAAACCAATAGGTTTAAAATGGGTCTACAAATTAAAGAAAAATATGGAAGGAGACGTGGTGAAACATAAAGCGAGGCTTGTCGTAAAAGGATATGTGCAGAAACAGGGAGTTGACTTTGAGGAGGTATTTGCGCCAGTAACCCGTCTTGAAACTGTGCGTTTATTGTTGGCGTTAGCAGCAAAAAACTGCTGGGAAGTCCACCATCTTGAGGTTAAGTCAGCCTTTTTGAATGGTGATCTACAAGAAGATGTATATGTTATGCAACCAGAGGGTTTTGTGCAAACGGGCAAGGAACAGATGGTGTACAAGTTAATGAAAGCGTTGTATGGACTTCGACAGGCTCCACGGGCCTGGTATGCCAAGTTAGACAAGTGTTTGGAAAGTCTGGGCATCACTAAATGCCCATATGAGCATGCAGTATATACGAAGCGGGTAGGCAATGAAACAGTGATAATTGGAGTATATGTAGATGACTTGTTGGTTACAGGAACCGACCTATCACTTATAAAATCGTTTAAGGAACAGATGAGTCATATATTTGATATGAGTGATCTTGGCAGATTGTCTCATTATCTCGGAATAGAAGTGAGCCAAGGAAAGGAGTTCATCGAGCTGAAGCAAACATCACATGCAAAGAAACTGCTAGAGAGGTGTGGTATGGGCGAATGTAAGCCTACGAAATATCCAATGGAGCCAACATTACAGCTGCACAAGGATGTGAATGGAAAACCAGTAGACTCAACTGAGTTTAAAAGTGTTGTGGGAGGTCTGAGATATCTGGTTCATACGCGACCAGATATCTCCTATGCTGTTGGAATTTTAAGCCGTTACATGGAGCGACCCACGGTCATGCACTGGAATGCAGTGAAGCGAATTCTCCGTTATTTGAAAGGTACGCTTGGTTTTGGTCTGATTTATTCAAAGGGAAGTGGAAATAACATATTGTCGGGGTACTCTGATAGTGATCTAGCGGGGCAAATAGATGATAGAAAATCTACTCGGGGAATGGCATTCTATTTAAATGAGAGCTTGATTACATGGGTGTCTCAGAAACAGCGCTGCATAGCTCTATCATCATGTGAAGCAGAATTTATTGCAGCTACAGCGGCTGCTACGAAATTTGCTGGGAAATATTACAGGGGAGAAGGTAGGTCCTGTAGTCTTATACATAGACAACAAGTCAGCGATCGATTTAGCTAAGAATCCTGTGTTTCACGGGAGAAGCAAACACATTGATATACGATACCATTTTATTCGTGAATGTGTTGAGCGGGGTGAGATAAAGGTTGAGCATATTGGAACTGAAAATCAGCGTGCAGATGTGTTGACTAAAGCTATGGCCACTGTCAAGTTCGAGAGGCTACGGGCACTGCTTGGCATGAAGAAGTTGCAGAAACCAAATTTAGATTAAGGGGGTATTTGTTGGTTTTAATTTAAATTTGGTTTTCGTATTTTGAAGTTTGTATTTAAATAAATCAGTTGTTAAGTCAGGACTGCAGCTAAGGCTTAGTTAGGTGTTTGTTTCCTGTTTTATAGGATCGTGGAGTAGTAGATGAGGAGTAGGAATGTAGTCGCTATTTTGTAGGAACTAGCAACTCTTGTTTCTATTTAAGTACTTCTTGTAATCTCTTTGGCTGAATAAGAAGCTGAGTATCATATTAAGCTCTTCAAATTTATCTACTTGTGTTAAAGAGTTCAAATATATAGTTCTGTTTTTACAGTGCTGTATGGACCTAACATACAGCATAGTTTATGGACTCTCTTGAGGACTTTAAATTACTGTATGTTAGGCGCTTAACATGGCATGTAAATTAACAATCAAACTATAAGTCATCGTTTTGTGATTTATCTGAACTTAAAATGAGAACCGCGAGAAACAAAACAAATCAACAAATTTATAATTCTGCAGCAAGTAAAAGTACTCACATTGAACGCAGTGATCACCCCCACAGTGTACCCGGGTTGGAGTGTGATCGAGGCACCGAAATACCATGATTGAAAAGGTCTCACAGACTTGAATCCACTCCTTGCATGTACAAATTTATATTAAGATCATACTAAATTCAGGCATATTTTAAATATGATGTATAGTCTGGTACCTGAGGTTCTATCGAGCTAAATGGTGAGAGCTTTGTTATCGACCCTTTGATGATTAGGACCCCCGAGGTTTCGATACCCTTTATAAAAGGTCATAGACCTGAACTTTGAACTGGGCCAGTAGCCAGGCGATGGTGGCCTAATGTGATGACCAGCAGCATTGCTAAATGTAGCAAACACACTAATATTAATCAGGAGAACAATTGGAATATATGAGAAAGCCATGAATAACACAAGTTAAATTGAGAAAAAGAATATTAAATTAACACAGCATAGGTTATGGACTCTCTTGAAGACTTTAAATTACTATATGTTAGGCGTTTAACACATGTAAATTAACAATCAAACTATAAGTCATAGTTTTGTGATTTATCTTCCCTTCTCTCGTTACAAATTCACTTAAACCATAAAAAACTTGCATGTAATGTGTTTCTTTTTGAAATAATGATAATATACATTAGGATACAAGTAATAATAGAAATTAAAATTTTCGGATAGACCCAGCTCAGTCTGGCCTAGAGGACATTGTCAAGACTTATCTAATATTATTAAGTCTGGCATTGCCAGCCTCAGCCTGGGCTATTATTGTGCATTAGCGCGACACTAGGCAACAAAGTGAAACACGAAGACTGAAAATCTGATGTAGTAAAGTATGTCTTGTAGCAGTGTGGAGTGACCACTACAGATCGACATATGATATATCTACACACATAAAGTCTGCACATACATGCACACACCTATTTTAAGACAAACAGGCATCATCCTACTAGTAGAGCATGGGTGATTCTGTGATAGGTGTAATGTTGGGCAAACTGTGGCATAGTACCGACATATACTCATAATGTTATATCATCTGTAGCAGGCCCGAATTTTCCATTAAACAGTGTTAGAAATCAGATATTAAGGTTCTATACAGGTGTTTGATCCAGAATTACAAAGCGGCAGAAGTAAGACTAAGAGGACATACCATTCTGCCAATCTCAGTGTCCTCATAAAATATCCAGTCATCTTCACAATACATATAGTGAAGAGCACCAGGTCCAGATTCATTATGGTTGACAGGGGTGTGATATGATATATAGATTGGTGCCCCTGTTGACTGAACCATAGTACTTTCTCTGACTTTGGATCCACTAAATGAATGGTACCATCCAATGTTGCAACTAATGTAGTTGTTTGTTCGCTGCTTTAAGATAGATAAACACGGAATCAGAGAAAAGTCGATTCAAGAAGGAAGAGGAGCAGCAAATATAATTAGATAAATGATGGTTGCAAAATATGATATTGAACTATCATATTCCATGCTATTCTTCAAGTGATGCAACTAAGATGCTCTTAAAATAGATATCTTATGTACTATGACATATATAGTTTCATACATGTGCTAGACAGTAGGAATGAAGACAACTTACTAATCCAAAAATTGCTCCAGATGCACCAACTGCTGGTGCTTTACAGAACCAATAACTCATTGATGTACCTAATTCATAGTAATAATTTAATCAGATAATAGTTGAAGTACTACCAATGTAAGCGAAATGATACATAATTTATCCGTGGTTACCTGCAACTGCAGAGGTGACATAAACTTCCATATATCTTCCACGACAACTAAGTCTCTCCACTGTCGGACCAATAGAGTTTAACGAATAACAATTTATCTGAAAAAAGCAAACTCCTCTTAATACACACACTATAAAATAGTTGCCATATTATAATTGTGTGCACAGATATATAATTAGACCAGGAGATGTCCGATATTTGCATGCAAAAATGAAGATGTCACAAGTCTCCACAGTAGTCCTCTGTCAATCAGACTATTAATCTGCAAGTATATGCAATTTAAATATAGTTAAGGAATTGCATATCAGAAAATAGAAGACTATCTGAGTACAAGCACAAAGTGAACTTATAATATAGGGCCAGCATGAGTACAAGCACAAAGTGAGATAATGGCGTAACAAAAAGAAACAAAAACTATTAAGAAGCTTCGTATGTCTGAGGACTAGGGAAAATATAAACTATATTCAACATGCAACAGAAAACTTAATACTCACACAACATTAACTCCAATGAGCACAGTGGTTAATCCCTTTTACTAAATGCATCTTTTCTCGAGTTTATTTGTGAATTTCCGCTACATCCATAGTTGTTTCTACTCCCTTCTCCACCAAAAAAAATAAGGTAGACGGCCATTTGGCTACCCAAGCAACATTACACCATGGAAGAAAATACATGACATATTTTTGCTAAATCGATCAAAAACCTCAAGACCACAGTTGCTGAAGCAGGGGATGATGCCTATCTACCCATCAGCCGATAAATAACACAAAATAAACACATAAATACACACATATATATACATTAATAATAACTCAGTGAATCTCAGC
This sequence comes from Apium graveolens, assembly GCF_009905375.1. Lineage (NCBI taxonomy): Eukaryota > Viridiplantae > Streptophyta > Magnoliopsida > Apiales > Apiaceae > Apium > Apium graveolens. Next base: position 12,552,724 of record NC_133650.1, on the reverse strand, counting down.
AACAGACACAAGATTAGCTAAAAACAACACACACGACATATATAATATATTTAAACAATTCAAACAATTACTCAACTTAGAAAAAGATTAACAAGCTCAATTCAAATAATTATTCAACTAATTAAAAAACTAGGGTTCAAACTGAAACCCCCAAAATAAAAATTAGGGTTTCAAGCTTACTTAATTCAAGATTGACCTATGACTTGAGCTTTAAACTCTGATTTGAGCTTTAATTTTCACATATTTAACCTTTAAACCCAATTCAACCTCCGTCCTTTTCAAACTCCGATGAAAAGAGAGAGCAGAGCGAGCAGAGAAAGCAGAAGAACACAAAGAGAGCAGTCGAGAGGGACCAGCGAGCCTTCCGTAGAGCACAATATCAAGAGAGAGAGGGGGAAGTTTTTTTGGAGAGAGAGTTGTTCTTCTAGACTCGAAGAGATGAAAGTTATTCTTTTTCATTTTTAGTTTTAAGTTTTTAGATCTGCATATGTGTAATTTTGATTTCAATTTGTTTAGTGTAAAGTTAAAAAAAGGAGAGGGGAAATGAGTACTTAAAATTTTAGAAGATAAAAAACGGGGGGTGTTTTAAGAGGGAATGAAATATTTGGATAAGGAAGGGAAATAGATGGCGTAACGAATCATTTTTTAAAACAAACTTATAACATAAGTTGATATAAAGAAACCAATTTTTATTTTATTTAAAAATATCGGTTGAGCAAAACCGTTGTAAAAAAACACTTTTTACATTGGTGATAACATCAATCGATGTCAAAGAGGCGATGTATATTCTACTTTTTCTAGTAGTGTCAGACAGTCTCTTTTCAATAGGACAATAAGGAACCTGAGAACCTGCTATGGGTCTCTACACCGGAGGTCTTGGGGACACTGATTTAGAAGGAAACGTATTAGCACCATAAATTATAGAAACCCTCAAACCATAGATGTTTTAACTCATGCATTAGTCATTAGTGTTATGTAATGTAATTAGTTTATTCTTTACTTACATAAATAAATGGTGGCACCTCATACCAAAACTAAAAATTTTATAAACAAGCATACATCTCAATAGAAAATGCCAGGTAATGTACTCCTCTCGTGGGAACTTAAAAGCCTTCTCAAGCTATATTTATAGTGAAAATTTTTAATTGTTACTTGTCTGAACTTACTTCGAGGTTAATTATTCACTTTTATATTAAGCAATTGTTGTTAAGAATTCCTCTCTTCTTAGTATAAAAAAAATTGTAAGAAAAAACCTTGTAGTATAAAAAAAACAAATCACGAACAATTCAATAAACCTAAAATTCATAAAAGCAACTCACTTATTATTCTTCCGTCCGCGTTTCAAACTCCACCCATTCATCTTCGAAACCATGCACCCACACTTCTTCTGAAACACCCGGTCCATTAACCGCAGCCATTTTCCTCAACTTATTCCTCATACACTCAAACTCCTTCCCTTCATCCCCTCCTTTGTACTTTATACAAGGTTGTTTGATGTGAATTGAATATCATAAACAACCTTACTATCAATCAATTGAATAAATAATCAAAAAACATGAAAATAGAGATAAAAAATAAGTTGAAAGTAAAATTAGGTTTTAAATAGAAGTACTTGCATACAAGTTTCATCCCAATCGGAACCGAAGCGATTGAGAAGCCTAATCGATTAATTGAGAGTATTTATTTGTGAGTGTATGTATGTTTGAGAGAGAGAGACTATCTGATTAAACTATCTAATTTTTAAACATGAATTGAGAGAGAGGGGGGGGGGTAGAGAGAGATTGACGGAGAAGAGAGTGAAAATAAGAAGGATAGAGATAAGACTGATTTTTAAACGAATTATTGAGCGGGCTGGATTTAGTTTTTTGTGCCCTATTTTGGTCAAAATTGTATATGCCGCCTAAATATTTAATCTTATGGTAACACTTATTTTAATATCAATACTAACACTATATATTATGTTACAATAGCAATTTGATCATATCTATGGTAACATCGATTATTCTCTGCTGCAAAGTCAAAAAAAAGTGTTACCTCAGATTAAAATTTAGTGATTTAAGGTAAGAGTTTTACTTGTAACACCAAAAAAAGTGTTGCTACAGGTCAAATATGGTGTAGTGTCAGGAGTCCATCAACTGGGAATGGGAATCAAGCAAATTAGTTCATGAGCTAGAATCAGAAAGGGTTCAATTCTTCTCCAGTACCCTATAATAGGAGATGTGGTGTAAAGCATTTTGGGAACTATAATACCAATTTTATATGTTTCTAGTGTGGCAAGAAAGAACATTTTTCCAATACGTTTCAAAGTTTGAATCAGGGGCAGAAACCAACAACTACTTGTTTCAAATGTGAAAAGCTAAGGTATATCTCCAAGAATTGTGCAACACCAAATGTGACCAATAACATACCCAGGATTGCACGTGCTTCATCTCAGGGTAGACTTAGAATTGAAGGACTACCAACCCAACCTAAAGCTAGGACATTCAATTTGTCTATGAAGGATGATGTCCAGAGCTCTGATATGGTTGCAGGTACGCTCCCCATAAACTCCGTAGATGCTAAAATTTTAATTGATTCTGGAGCTACAAGGTCATTTATTTCTAAGGATTTTATTGAAAAACTGCATTGTGAAATATAATTTTTAGACAAAGCGCTAATGATCAAGTGTGTCCGAGGTGTGATATTGAGATAGTAGGACATCATTTCCATGCCACCTTGATACATTTTAAGTTGGGAGAATTTGATGTTAGTCTGGGGATGGATTGGCTATCGGAAAATAAGGCCCAAATTGATTGTAAGAATAGAAAGGTGAGACTTCAGACAGTGGATAAAGAGAAAAAAGTGTTATTTTGGGTGAATAAACAGGAAAAGAAGCTCTTATCGATAGCTTAAGCAAAGAGATTATTGCATCAAAACTGTAAAAAATATTTGGCAAATATAATAGATACTAGTAAGGAGATTCCAGCCCCAGAAGTTGTTCCAATAGTCAATGAATTTCCAGATATATTTCCAAATGATCTACCAGGATTATCTCCCGATAGAGATATTGAGTTTGCTACTGATTTGGCACCAGGGACAGAACCAGTTTCCAAAGCCCCATATCCAAGATCTTTTGGGAAATAGATTTGTAAGACCAAGTGTATCCCCATTGGGTGCACCAGTTTCATTTTTCAAGAATAAAGATGAAAGTATGGGACTATGTATTGATTACCGAGAGGTGAATAAGTTGACCATTAATAAAAAGTACTCATTGCCAAGGATTGACTACATGTTTGACCAACTAAAAGGTGCAGTATGATTTTCTAAGATTGACTTAAGATCTGGATATCAGCAACCGAAGATCAAATGGGAAGATATTCCAAAGACAGCCTTTAGAACCAGATATGGACACTATGAGTTTTTGGTAATGGCATTTGGGTTGACAAACGCACCGGAAGCTTTGATGGATTTGATGAATCGAGTATTCAAAAAGTATTTGGATAAATTTATGATTATATTCATAGATGACATTTTGGTTTACTTAAAGATAGAAATAGAGCATGTTGAACATATAAGGATAGTTTTACAAATATTGTGATGGAAGAAATTGTACGTAAAATTTTCAAAGTGTGAGTTTTGGTTACGAGGAGTACAACTTCTTGGACATGTTATAAGTAATGAAGGAGTGAAAGTAAATCTATTAAAGATTGAAGCCGTAATCAATTAGGAAAGACCAAAGACACTAACAGAAGTAAGAAACCTTATGGGTTTGGATGGTTATTATAGAAGATATGTGTAAAAAATTTGCAAGGATAGATACACCACTAACAAAGCTTATCAGAAAGAATCAGAAATTTGAATGGACGGAGAAGTGCGAGGAAAGTTTCCAAGAATTAAAGAAAAGATTAGTATAAGCACTAGTACTAGTCTTACCAGATGATCAAGGGAACTTTGTGATCTATAGTGATAATTCACACAAAGGTTTGGGATGTGTTTTGATGCAACATGATAAGGTGATAGCTTACGCGTCAAGGCAACTGAAATCATAAAACAGAAGTATCCAACCCATGATCTAGAACTAGAACTTATAGTGTTTGCGTTAAAGATATAGAGGCATTACCTTTATGGAGAGAAGTGTAAAATCTACACAGACCACAAGATTTTAAAGTATATCTTTACCCTAAAAGAACTGAACATGAGGCAGAGAAGATGGTTAGAATAGATCACCGACTATGATTGGGCAATCTCATCCAGTAAAGGCAAATGTGGTGGTAGATGCTTTAAGCAGAAAAGAGAGGTTGAATGTGATCACTTCATCAGAGGAATTGATCAAGGAATTTGTGAAACATGAGATAGAGGTCAGTATTTCAAGTATGTCTACAGATATGATATGTGCTATGTCTTTTCAACCAGAATTATTAGAAAAAAGATAAGAAGATGTCAAGAATAAATGATAAACCACGAACAAGGAGAATTGACTGGAAAAGAAAGAGGAAGAAAAAAAGCTGACAAAGGGATTCTAAGATTTCCACAAACCCTGGACCAATCACCTTCCAAAAGCTTCTTCTTTGCTTTTCTCGAATTATGCGGCTAAACAGTGGAAGTTAATTGTAACAACCCGATATTTTATAATTATTTTTAGTTGGACTATTTGATTTAATTATTTATAAATGTCAATGTGTTGTAATTAAATTAGTTTGTGTAAGTTTATTTTTATATTTATAATCAGAATATTGTTTTAAGAGTATTAGTTTTAAAAAAATAGTAAGGCTTTATTAAAAAAGAGTGAGGGTTTTAATAAAAAAAAGGGAGAAAGAAGGAAGAGTAAGGGTTTGCGTTACTTTGATCGGAGAAGAGAGGAGAGAGGGAGAGAGAAAGAGAAAGAGAAAATAGATGGACATAGAGATGAACATCAAGAACTTTTTGGAGGGTTTTGAATTTGACGTTTGTTGAATTAGGGTTCTTGTAATTTGCGGTTCTGAAATCGGTATTAGCATTCTCGGTTACTAAGATCTTGAGGTACGGATATCTTTCTTGTACTCTATATTTTCGTAATCGAATTAGTGTGTACGGATATTTTCGTAGTATTCTAAATCTTGTTATACTTCATCGGATTCGTGTGCTTCAATTCTAGTAATCTGAATTCCTGTGAAATTTGTATTTAATTCTCTGTTTATTGTATTGTTGTGATTCTGGACTCATCGGAAAGTTTATTTGATTATCTTCCTCTTTCGTTCTTTACATTTTCTGAAATTTTACTTGTAAGTAACTCAAAATCTGCGATTTATGAAATCTAGTGGGTCAAATTGTGCTTGTACGTTCTGACTTCTTAAATTTATAGTAAATTGAATATTTCTTCAAATATTATGAGCAACACCATTCTGGAAAGCTCTTTTCTATATCTGCAATTTTCATTTACATTCTGCTACAAAATTATGTGATTTGTATGTCTTAAACATCAAAATACAATTGTAATCAGGGGTTGATTTTGTTCTGCAGTCCGCATTATTTGTTTTCTGAATTCGTTACTTGTTCGTTTTTGACGAGCCTTACCATTCTGGAAAGGTCTCGGAATTTCTCATGACTTTCGTGGTTCGTACTTTTTCAGTTAACTTCATCTTTATGCAGTAATTTGACATTCTTTGAAACTAACCAGATTTCAGCTTATCAATAATTAGTGATTTTGTGTAATGTTTAGTTATGTGATACTTGATTATAGTGTTTTTATTATGTTATTTTGTTTCGTGATGTTGGGTTATTGTGTTTTGAGGTTATTTGATAAATTTATATATGATTTTGGAGATGTAAGATATTTGAGTGTGTGATCTTTGAGTATTTATTTTGAGTTATTTATGTTATTTGTATGACTTAGGAGTTTGTAAGACATCCGTCGCGAGTGGATAATCTCGTGCTTGGCACCTCCTATGCTGTGTACTTAAATTGTATGGGCGTATCGCCGAAGTTGTGGGACACGTATGGCCATGGCTAGTATGTGTATGATTTGGCCTTTTGGGTAGCTCGTGCTAATTGCCGTGCAAGTCCCTGTAAGATATTGGGTAGCGTTTGCTTTGTGCTGTGCAAGCCCCTGTAAGTTTTGATGACTACATATTTCTGGATTACTGAAAATGTAGGACATCCTGTAAGTGTAAGATTGTATCCCATATTCGTATGTAAACTATTTTGTGTATTATTTTGTAAGTGTGAGAATATGTGTAAGAGTATGTGTAAGGGTATGATACCATTTTATCAATACTCTTTCGATTATATTATTATTATGATTATATTATGCGTAAGTGGTAAGATTAATTTGTTTAAAAATAATTGCTTTGATATGTGAGTTAAGTATCCATTTTCTGATTGTCTCATTCATTATTTCTATTGATCTTCATTCAGAAATTCGGTTGTACTTTAGCCTCGTCATCTTTTAATATTTGTTCAGTTATGCTTTGTTTTATATCCGTATATGAGCCTTTCGCTCACTGCCGGTCCTTTGTTCTCTTTGTTTTCCTCCGGCAGGTATTTTCTCTTTTAGATGGGTTGTTTAAGGGGAAGAATGCGAGTTCCAAGATTTTGAGGAGTTCTGTATTTTCTTAGATTTTCTTTAGAATTTGTTGGTGTAGTTGTAATTTAGTTGTATTGTATTTTAAGAATTGTAAGTTTATTGGATTTTTGAGAAGTTGTAAAGTTTAATCAGTTTTTTTAATGGAGTTCTATTAATAGAGTTCAAATTTATTTAAATTTTATTAGTTGGGTTGTTAAAGTTGGCATCAGAGCTAGTGTTTTAAGATTCTGTAAACTTCCCTTTAGGCTCGATGTATGAATTGTGGGTAGTTGTAAGATAGACTTATAGCCTTAGAGTTGTATTTAGGCTCGACCTGTGAGTGTGGGTTGACTTTAGAATGGATCGTTAGTTAAGAATGTTATTCGCTTTGTGTTCCTTTGTTATCTGTCTATATCCGTTCTTTTTAAAAAAGAGATGTGTCAGTTAAATTTCGAGGACGAAATTTTTGTAAGTAGGGAAGAATGTAACATCCCGATATTTTATAATTATTTTTAATTGGATTATTTGATTTAATTATTTATAAATGCCAATGTGTTGTAATTAAATTAGTTTGTGTAAGTTTATTTTTATATTTATAATTAGAATATTGTTTTAAGAGTATTAGTTTTAAAAAAATAGTAAGGCTTTATTAAAAAAGAGTGAGGGTTTTAATAAAAAAAAGGGAGAAAGAAGGAAGAGTAAGGGTTTGCGTTACTTTGATCAGAGAAGAGAGGAGAGAGGGAGAGAGAAAGAGAAAATAGATGGAGATCGAGATGAACATCAAGAACTTTTTGGAGGGTTTTGAATTTAGCGTTTGTGGAATTAGGGTTCTTGTGATTTGCGGTTCTGAAATCGGTATTAGCATTCTCGGTTACTAAGATCTCGAGGTACGGATATCTTTCTTGTACTCTATATTTTCGTATTCGAATTCGTGTGTACGGATATTTTCGTTATATTCTAAATCTTGTTATACTTCATCGGATTCGTGTGCTTCAATTCTAGTAATCTGAATTCTTGTGAAATTTGTATTTAATTCTCTGTTTATTGTATTGTTATGATTCTAGACTCATCGGAAAGTTTATTTGATTATCTTTCTCTTTCGTTCTTTACATTTTCTGAAATTTTACTTGTAAGTATCTCAAAATCTGTGATTTTTGAAATCTGGTGGGTCAAATTGTGCTTGTACGTTCTAACTTCTTAAATTCATAGTAAATTGAATATTTCTTCAAATATTATGAGCAATACCATTCTGGAAAGCTCTTTTCGATATCTGCAATTTGTGTTTACATTCTGCTGCTAAATTATGTGATTTTGATGTCTTAAACATCAAAATACAATTGTAATCAGGGGCTTATTTTGTTCTACAGTCCGCATTATTTGTTTTCTGAATTCGTTACTTGTTTGTTTTTGACGAGCCGTACCATTCTGGAAAGGTCTCAGAATTTCTCACGACTTTCGTGTTTCGTACTTTTTCAGTTAACTTCATCTTTATGCAGTAATTTGACATTCTTTGAAACTGATCAGATTTGAGCTTATCTATAATTAGTGATTTTGTGTGATGTTTAGTTATGTGATACTTGATTAGAGTGTTTTTGTAATGTTATTTTATTTCATAATGTTGGGTTATTGTGTTTTGAGGTTATTTGATAAATTTATATATGATTTTGGAGATATAAGATATTTGAGTGTGTGATCTTTGAGTATTTATTTTGAGTTATTTATGTTATTTGTATGACTTGGGAGTTTGTAAGACATCCGTCGCGAGTGGAAAATCTCGTGCATGGCACCTCCTATGCGGTGTACTTAAATTGTATGGGCGTGTCGCCGAAGTTGTGGGAGACGTATAGCCATGGCTAGTATCTGTATGATTTGGCTATTTGGGTAGCACGTGCTTATTGTCGTGCAAACCCCAGTAAGATATTGGGTAGCATTTGCTTTGTGCTGTGCAAGCCCCTGTAAGTTTTGATGGCTTTATAATTCTGGATTCCCGAAAATGTAGGACATCCTGTAAGTGTAAAGATTGTATCCCATGTTCATATGAAAGCTATTTTGTGTATTATTTTGTAAGTGTGAGAATATGTGTAAGTGTATGTGTAAAGGTATGATTCCATTTTATCAATACTCTTTCGATTATATTATTATTGTGATTATATTATGCGTAAGTGGTAAGATTAATTTGTTTAAAAATAATTGCTTTGATATGTGAGTTGAGTATCCATTTTCTGATTGTCTCATTCATTATTTCTATTGATCTTCATTCAGAAATTTGGTTGTACTTTAGCCGCGTCATCTTTGAATATTTGTTCAGTTATCCTTTGTTTTATATCCGTATGTGAGCCTTTCGCTCACTGTCGGTCCTTTGTTCTCTTTGTTTTCCTCCGGCACGTATTTTCTCTTTTAGATGGGTTGTTTAAGGGGAAGAGTGCGAGTTCCAAGATTTTGAGGAGTTTTGTATTTTCCTAGATTTTCTTTAGAATTTGTTGGTGTAGTTGTAATTTAGTTGTATTGTATTTTAAGAATTGTAAGTTTATTGGATTTTTGAGAAGTTGTAAAGTTTAATCAGTTTTTTTAATGGAGTTCTATTAATAGAGTTCAAATTTATTTAAATTTTATTAGTTGGGTTGTTAAAGTTGGCATCAGAGCTAGTGTTTTAAGATTCTGTAAACTTGCCTTTCGGCTCGATGTATGAATTGTGGGTAGTTGTAAGATAGACTTATAGCCTTAGAGTTGCCTTTAGGCTCGACCTGTGAGTGTGGGTTGACTTTAGAATGGATCGTTAGTTAAGAATGTTATTCGCTTTGTGTTCCTTTGTTGTCTCTCTATATCCGTTCTTTTTAAAAAAGAGATGTGTCAGTTAAATTTTGAGGACGAATTTTTTGTAAGGAGGGAAGAATGTAACATCCCGATATTTTATAATTATTTTAAATTGGATTATGTGTTGTAATTAAATTAGTTTGTGTAAGTTTATTTTTATATTTATAATTAGAATATTGTTTTAAGAGTATTAGTTTAAAAAAAATAGTAAGGCTTTATTAAAAAAGAGTGAGGGTTTTATTAAAAAAAAGGGATAAAGAAGGAAGAGTAAGGGTTTGCGTTTCCTTAATCGAAGAAGAGAGGAGAGAGGAGAGAGGGAGAGAGAAAGAGAAAGAGAAAATAGATGGAGATAGAGATGAACATCAAGAACTTTTTGGAGGGTTTCGAATTTGGCATTTGTGGAATTAGGGTTCTTGTGATTTGCGGTTCTTAAATCGGTATTAGCATTCTCGGTTACTAAGATCTCGAGGAACGGATATCTTTCTTGTACTCTATATTTTCGTATTCGAATTCGTGTGTACGGATATTTTCGTTATATTCTAAATCTTGTTATACTTCATCGGATTCGTGTGCTTCAATTCTAGTAATCTGAATTCTTGTGAAATTTGTATTTAATTCTCTATTTATTGTATTGTTGTGATTCTGGACTCATCGGAAAGTTTATTTGATTATCTTCCTCTTTCGTTCTTTACATTTTCTGAAATTTTACTTGTAAGTATCTCAAAATCTGCGATTTATGAAATCTGGTGGGTCAAATTGTGCTTGTACGTTCTGACTTCTTAAATTCATAGTAAATTGAATATTTCTTCAAATATTATGAGCAACACCATTCTGGAAAGCTCTTTTCTATATCTGCAATTTTCGTTTACATTCTGCTGCAAAATTATGTGATTTGTATGTCTTAAACATCAAAATACAATTGTAATCAGGGGTTGATTTTGTTCTGCAGTCCGCATTATTTGTTTTCTGAATTCGTTACTTGTTCATTTTTGACGAGACTTACCATTCTGGAAAGGTCTCGGAATTTCTCACGACTTTCGTGGTTCGTACTTTTTCAGTTAACTTCATCTTTATGCAGTAATTTGACATTCTTTGAAACTGATCAGATTTGAGCTTATCAATAATTAGTGATTTTGTTTGATGTTTAGTTATGTGATACTTGATTAGAGTGTTTTTGTTATGTTATTTTATTTCGTGACGTTGGGTTATAGTGTTTTGAGGTTATTTGATAAATTTATATATGATTTTGGAGATGTAAGATATTTGAGTGTGTGATCTTTGAGTATTTATTTTGAGTTATTTATGTTATTTGTATGACTTGGGAGTTTGTAAGACATCCGTCGGGAGTGGAAAATCTCGTGATTGGCACCTCCTATGCGGTGTACTTAAATTGTATGGGCGTGTCGCCGAAGTTGTGGGACACGTATAGCCATGGCTAGTATGTGTATGATTTGGCTATTTGGGTAGCACGTGCTTATTGTCGTGCAAACCCCTGTAAGATATTGGGTAGCATTTGCTTTGTGATGTGCAACCCCCTGTAAGTTTTGATGGCTTTATAATTCTGGATTCCCGAAAATGTAGGACATCCTGTAAGTGTAAAGATTGTATCCCATGTTCGTATGAAAGCTATTTTGTGTATTATTTTGTAAGTGTGAGAATATGTGTAAGAGTATGTGTAAAGGTATGATTCCATTTTATCAATTCTCTTTTGATTATATTATTATTGTGATTATATTATGCGTAAGTGGTAAGATTAATTTGTTTAAAAACAATTGCTTTGATATGTGAGTTGAGTATCCATTTTCTAGATTGTCTCATTCATTATTTTTATTGATCTTCATTCAGAAATTCGGTTGTACTTTAGCCTCGTCATCTTTGAATATTTGTTCAGTTATCCTTTGTTTTATATCCGTATATGAGCCTTTCACTTACTGTCGGTCCTTTGTTCTCTTTGTTTTCCTCCGGCACGTATTTTCTCTTTTAGATGGGTTGTTTAAGAGGAAGAGTGCGAGTTCCAAGATTTTGAGGAGTTTTGTATTTTCCTAGATTTTCTTTAGAATTTGTTGGTGTAGTTGTAATTTAGTTGTATTGTATTTTAAGAATTGTAAGTTTATTGGATTTTTGAGAAGTTGTAAAGTTTAATCAGTTTTTTTAATGGAGTTCTATTAATAGAGTTCAAATTTATTTAAATTTTATTAGTTGGGTTGTTAAAGTTGGCATCAGAGATAGTGTTTTAAGATTCTGTAAACTTGCCTTTAGGCTCGATGTATGAATTGTGGGTAGTTGTAAGATAGACTTATAGCCTTAGAGTTACCTTTAGGCTGGACCTGTGAGTGTGGGTTGACTTCAGAATGGATCGTTAGTTAAGAATGTTATTCGCTTTGTGTTCCTTTGTTGTCTGTCTATATCCGTTCTTTTTAAAAAAGAGATGTGTCAGTTAAATTTCGAGGACGAATTTTTTGTAAGGAGGGAAGAATGTAACATCCCGTTATTTTACAATTATTTTAATTGGATTATTTGATTTAATTATTTATAAATGCCAATGTGTTGTAATTAAATTAGTTTGTGTAAGTTTATTTTTATATTTATAATTAGAATATTGTTTTAAGAGTATTAGTTTTAAAAAAATAGTAAGGCTTTATTAAAAAAGAGTGAGGGTTTTAATAAAAAAAAGGGAGAAAGAAGGAAGAGTAAGGGTTTGCGTTACTTTGATCGGAGAAGAGAGGAGAGAGGGAGAGAGAAAGAGAAAGAGAAAATAGATGGAGATAGAGATGAACATCAAGAACTTTTTGGAGGGTTTTGAATTTGGCAGTTTGTGGAATTAGGGTTCTTGTGATTTGCGGTTCTGAAATCGGTATTAGCATTCTCGGTTACTAAGATCTCGAGGTACGGATATCTTTCTTGTACTCTATATTTTCGTATTTGAATTCGTGTGTACGGATATTTTCGTTATATTCTAAATCTTGTTATACTTCATCGGATTCGTGTGCTTCAATTCTAGTAATCTGAATTCTTGTGAAATTTGTATTTAATTCTCTGTTTATTGTATTGTTGTGATTCTGGACTCATCGGAAAGTTTATTTAATTATCTTCCTCTTTCGTTCTTTACATTTTCTGAAATTTTACTTGTAAGTATCTCAAAATCTGCGATTTATGAAATCTGGTGGGTCAAATTTTGCTTGTACGTTCTGACTTCTTAAGTTCATAGTAAATTGAATATTTCTTCAAATATTATGAGCAATACCATTCTGGAAAGCTCTTTTCGATATCTGCAATTTGCGTTTACATTCTGCTGCTAAATTATGTGATTTTGATGTCTTAAACATCAAAATACAATTGTAATCAGGGGCTGATTTTGTTCTGCAGTCCGCATTATTTATTTTCTGAATTCGTTACTTGTTTGTTTTTGACGAGCCTTACCATTCTGGAAAGGTCTCGGAATTTCTCACGACTTTCGTGGTTCGTACTTTTTCAGTTAACTTCATCTTTATGCAGTAATTTGACATTCTTTGAAACTGATCAGATTTGAGCTTATCAATAATTAGGGATTTTGTGTGATGTTTAGTTATGTGATACTTGATTAGAGTGTTTTTGTTATGTTATTTTATTTCGTGACGTTGGGTTATTGTGTTTTGAGGTTATTTGATAAATTTATATATGATTTTGGAGATGTAAGATATTTGAGTGTGTGATCTTTGAGTATTTATTTTGAGTTATTTATGTTATTTGTATGACTTGGGAGTTTGTAAGACATCCGTCGCGAGTGGAAAATCTCGTGTTTGGCACCTCCTATGCGGTGTACTTAAATTGTATGGGGGTGTCGCCGAAGTTGTGGGACACGTATATCCATGGCTATTATGTGTATGATTTGGCCTTTTGGGTAGCACGTGCTTATTGTCGTGCAAGCTCTTGTAAGATATTGGGTAGCATTTGCTTTGTGCTGTGCAAGCCCCTGTAAGTTTTGATGACTACATAATTCTGGATTACCGAAAATGTAGGACATCCTGTAAGTGTAAGATTGTATCCCATGTTCGTATGTAAGCTATTTTGTGTATTATTTTGTAAGTGTGAGAATATGTGTAAGACTATGTGTAAGGGTATGATTCCATTTTATCAATACTCCTTCGATTATATTATTATTGTGATTATTTTATGCGTAAGTGGTAAGATTAATTTGTTTAAAAACAATTGCTTTGATATGTGAGTTGAGTATCCATTTTCTAATTGTCTCATTATTTATTTCTATTGATCTTCATTCAGAAATTCGGTTGTACTTTAGCCTCGTCATCTTTGAATATTTGTTCAGTTATGCTTTGTTTTATATCCGTATATGAGCATTTCGCTCACTGCCGGACCTTTGTTCTCTTTGTTTTCCTCCGGCAGGTATTTTCTCTTTTAGATGGGTTGTTTAAGGGGAAGAGTACGAGTTCCAAGATTTTGAGGAGTTTTGTATTTTCTTAGATTTTCTTTAGAATTTGTTGGTGTAGTTGTAATTTAGTTGTATTGTATTTTAAGAATTGTAAGTTTATTGGATTTTTGAGAAGTTGTAAAGTTTAATCAGTTTTTTTAATGGAGTTCTATTAATAGAGTTCAAACTTATTTAAATTTTATTAGTTGGGTTGTTCAAGTTGGCATCAGAGCTAGTATTTTAAGATTCTGTAAACTTGCCTTTAGGCTCGATGTATGAATTGTGGGTAGTTGTAAGATAGACTTATAGCCTTAGAGTTGCCTTTAGGCTCGACCTGTGAGTGTGGGTTGACTTTAGAATGGATCGTTAGTTAAGAATGTTATTCGCTTTGTGTTCCTTTGTTGTCTGTCTATATCCGTTCTTTTTAAAAAAGAGATGTGTCAGTTAAATTTCGAGGACGAAATTTTTGTAAGGAGGGAAGAATGTAACATCCCGTTATTTTATAATTATTTTTAATTGGATTATTTGATTTAATTATTTATAAATGCCAATGTGTTGTAATTAAATTATTTTGTGTAAGTTTATTTTTATATTTATAATTAGAATATTGTTTTAAGAGTATTAGTTTTAAAAAAATAGTAAGGCTTTATTAAAAAAGAGTGAGGGTTTTAATAAAAAAAAGGGAGAAAGAAGGAAGAGTAAGGGTTTGCGTTACTTTGATCGGAGAAGAGAGGAGAGAGGGAGAGAGAAAGAGAAAGAGAAAATAGATGGAGATAGAGATGAACATCAAGAACTTTTTGGAGGGTTTTGAATTTGGCGTTTGTGGAATTAGGGTTCTTGTGATTTGCGGTTCTGAAATCGGTATTAGCATTCTCGGTTACTAAGATCTCGAGGTACGGATATCTTTCTTGTACTCTATATTTTCGTATTCGAATTCATGTGTACGGATATTTTCGTTATATTCTAAATCTTGTTATACTTCATTGGATTCGTGTGCTTCAATTCTTGTAATCTGAATTCTTGTGAAATTTGTATTTAATTCTCTGTTTATTGTATTGTTGTGATTCTGGACTCATCGGAAAGTTTATTTGATTATCTTCCTCTTTCGTTCTTTACATTTTCTGAAATTTTACTTGTAAGTATCTCAAAATCTGCGATTTATGAAATCTGGTGGGTCAAATTGTGCTTGTACGTTCTAACTTCTTAAATTCATAGTAAATTGAATATTTCTTCAAATATTATGAGCAATACCATTCTGGAAAGCTCTTTTCGATATCTGCAATTTGCGTTTACATTCTGCTGCTAAATTATGTGATTTTGATGTCTTAAACATCAAAATACAATTGTAATCAGGGGCTGATTTTGTTCTGTAGTATGCATTATTTGTTTTCTGAATTCGTTACTTGTTCGTTTTTGACGAGCCTTACCATTCTGGAAAGGTCTCGGAATTTCTCACGACTTTCGTGGTTCGTACTTTTTCAGTTGACTTTATCTTTATGCAGTAATTTGACATTCTTTGAAACTGATCAGATTTGAGCTTATCAATAATTAGTGATTTTGTGTGATGTTTAGTTATGTGATACTTGATTAGAGTGTTTTTGTTATGTTATTTTATTTCGTGACGTTGGGTTATTGTGTTTTGAGGTTATTTGATAAATTTATATATGATTTTGGAGATGTAAGATATTTGAGTGTGTGATCTTTGAGTATTTATTTTGAGTTATTTATGTTATTTGTATGACTTGGGAGTTTGTAAGACATCCGTCGCGAGAGGAAAATCTCGTGTTTGGCACCTCCTATGCGGTGTACTTAAATTGTATGGGTGTGTCGCCGAAGTTGTGGGACACGTATAGCCATGGCTAGTATGTGTATGATTTGGCCTTTTGGGTAGTACGTGCTTATTGTCGTGCAAGCCCCTGTAAGATATTGGGTAGCATTTGCTTTGTGTTGTGCAAGCCCCTGTAAGTTTTGATGACTACATAATTCTGGATTACCGAAAATGTAGGACATCCTGTAAGTGTAAGATTGTATCCCATGTTCGTATGTAAGCTATTTTGTGTATTATTTTGTAAGTGTGAGAATATGTGTAAGACTATGTGTACGGGTATGATTCCATTTTATCAATACTCTTTCGATTATATTATTATTGTGATTATATTATGCGTAAGTGGTAAGATTAATTTGTTTAAAAACAATTGCTTTGATATGTGAGTTGAGTATCCATTTTCTAATTGTCTCATTCATTATTTCTATTGATCTTCATTCAGAAATTCGGTTGTACTTTAGCCTCGTCATCTTTGAATATTTGTTCAGTTATGCTTTGTTTTATATCCGTATATGAGCCTTTCGCTCACTGCCGGACCTTTGTTCTCTTTGTTTTCCTCCGGCAGGTATTTTCTCTTTTAGATGGGTTGTTTAAGGGGAAGAGTGCGAGTTCCAAGATTTTGAGGAGTTTTGTATTTTCTTAGATTTTCTTTAGAATTTGTTGGTGTAGTTGTAATTTAGTTGTATTGTATTTTAAGAATTGTAAGTTTATTGGATTTTTGAGAAGTTGTAAAGTTTAATCAGTTTTTTTAATGGAGTTCTATTAATAGAGTTCAAACTTATTTAAATTTTATTAGTTGGGTTGTTCAAGTTGGCATCAGAGCTAGTATTTTAAGATTCTGTAAACTTGCCTTTAGGCTTGATGTATGAATTGTGGGTAGTTGTAAGATAGACTCATAGCCTTAGAGTTGCCTTTAGGCTCGACCTGTGAGTGTGGGTTGACTTTAGAATGGATCATTAGTTAAGAATGTTATTCGCTTTGTGTTCCTTTGTTGTCTGTCTATATCCGTTCTTTTTAAAAAAGAGATGTGTCAGTTAAATTTCGAGGACGAAATTTTTGTAAGGAGGGAAGAATGTAACATCCCGATATTTTATAATTATTTTTAATTGGATTATTTGATTTAAATATTTATAAATGTCAATGTGTTGTAATTAAATTACTTTGTGTAAGTTTATTTTTATATTTATAATTAGAATATTGTTTTAAGAGTATTAGTTTTAAAAAAATAGTAAGGCTTTATTAAAAAAGAGTGAGGGTTTTAATAAAAAAAGGGAGAAAGAAGGAAGAGTAAGGGTTTGCGTTACTTTGATCGGAGAAGAGAGGAGAGAGGGAGAGAGAAAGAGAAAGAGAAAATAGATGGAGATAGAGATGAACATCAAGAACTTTTTGGAGGGTTTTGAATTTGGCGTTTGTGGAATTAGGGTTCTTGTGATTTGCGGTTCTGAAATCGGTATTAGCATTCTCGGTTACTAAGATCTCGAGGTACGGATATCTTTCTTGTACTCTATATTTTCGTATTCGAATTCATGTGTACGGGATATTTTCGTTATATTCTAAATCTTGTTATACTTCATCAGATTCGTGTGCTTCAATTCTAGTAATCTGAATTCTTGTGAAATTTGTATTTAATTCTCTGTTTATTGTATTGTTGTGATTCTGGACTCATCGGAAAGTTTATTTGATTATCTTCCTCTTTCGTTCTTTACATTTTCTGAAATTTTACTTGTAAGTATCTCAAAATCTGCGATTTATGAAATCTGGTGGGTCAAATTATGCTTGTACATTCTAACTTTTTAAATTCATAGTAAATTGAATATTTCTTCAAATATTATGAGCAATACCATTCTGGAAAGCTCTTTTCGATATCTGCAATTTGCGTTTACATTCTGCTGCTAAAGTATGTGATTTTGATGTCTTAAACATCAAAATACAATTGTAATCAGGGGCTAATTTTGTTCTGTAGTCCGCATTATTTGTTTTCTGAATTCGTTACTTGTTCGTTTTTGACGAGCCTTACCATTCTGGAAAGGTCTCGGAATTTCTCACGACTTTCGTGGTTCGTACTTTTTCAGTTGACTTTATCTTTATGCAGTAATTTGACATTCTTTGAAACTGATCAGATTTGTGCTTATCAATAATTAGTGATTTTGTGTGATGTTTAGTTATGTGATACTTGATTAGAGTGTTTTTGTTATGTTATTTTATTTCGTGACGTTGGGTTATTGTGTTTTGAGGTTATTTGATAAATTTATATATGATTTTGGAGATGTAAGATATTTGAGTGTGTGATCTTTGAGTATTTATTTTGAGTTATTTATGTTATTTGTATGACTTGGGAGTTTGTAAGACATCCGTCGCGAGTGGAAAATCTCGTGTTTGGCACCTCCTATGCGGTGTACTTAAATTGTATGGGCGTGTCACCGAAGTTGTGGGACACGTATAGCCATGGCTAGTATGTGTATGATTTGGCCTTTTGGGTAGCACGTGCTTATTGTCGTGCAAGCCCCTGTAAGATATTGGGTAGCATTTGCTTTGTGCTGTGCAAGCCCCTGTAAGTTTTGATGACTACATAATTCTGGATTACCGAAAATGTAGGACATCCTGTAAGTGTAAGATTGTATCCCCATGTTCGTATGTAAGCTATTTTGTGTATTATTTTGTAAGTGTGAGAATATGTGTAAGACTATGTGTAAGGGTATGATTCCATTTTATCAATACTCTTTCGATTATATTATTATTGTGATTATATTATGCGTAAGTGGTAAGATTAATTTGTTTAAAAACAATTGCTTTGATATGTGAGTTGAGTATCCATTTTCTAATTGTCTCATTCATTATTTCTATTGATCTTCATTCAGAAATTCGGTTGTACTTTAGCCTCGTCATCTTTGAATATTTGTTCAGTTATGCTTTGTTTTATATCCGTATATGAGCCTTTCGCTCACTGCCGGTACCTTTGTTCTCTTTGTTTTCCTCCGGCAGGTATTTCTCTTTTAGATGGGTTGTTTAAGGGGAAGAGTGCGAGTTCCAAGATTTTGAGGAGTTTTGTATTTTCTTAGATATTCTTTAGAATTTGTTGGTGTAGTTGTAATTTAGTTGTATTGTATTTTAAGAATTGTAAGTTTATTGGATTTTTGAGAAGTTGTAAAGTTTAATCAGTTTTTTTAATGGAGTTACTATTAATAGAGTTCAAATTTATTTAAATTTTATTAGTTGGGTTGTTAAAGTTGGCATCAGAGCTAGTGTTTTAAGATTCTGTAAACTTTCCTTTAGGCTCGATGTATGAATTGTGGGTAGTTGTAAGATAGACTTATAGCCTTAGAGTTGCCTTTAGGCTCGACCTGTGAGTGTGGGTTGACTTTAGAATGGATCATTAGTTAAGAATGTTATTCGCTTTGTGTTCCTTTGTTGTCTGTCTATATCCGTTCTTTTTAAAAAAGAGATGTGTCAGTTAAATTTCGAGGACAAAATTTTTGTAAGGAGGGAAGAATGTAACATCCCGATATTTTATAATTATTTTTAATTGGATTATTTGATTTAATTATTTATAAATGTCAATGTGTTGTAATTAAATTACTTTGTGTAAGTTTATTTTTATATTTATAATTAGAATATTGTTTTAAGAGTATTAGTTTTAAAAAAATAGTAAGGCTTTATTAAAAAAGAGTGAGGGTTTTAATAAAAAAAAAGGGAGAAAGAAGGAAGAGTAAGGGTTTGCGTTACTTTGATCGGAGAAGAGAGGAGAGAGGGAGAGAGAAAGAGAAAGAGAAAATAGATGGAGATAGAGATGAACATCAAGAACTTTTTGGAGGGTTTTGAATTTGGCATTTGTGGAATTAGGGTTCTTGTGATTTGCGGTTCTGAAATCGATATTAGCATTCTCGGTTACTAAGATCTCGAGGTACGGATATCTTTCTTGTACTCTATATTTTCGTATTCGAATTCATGTGTACGGATATTTTCGTTATATTCTAAATCTTGTTATACTTCATCGATTCGTGTGCTTCAATTCTAGTAATCTGAATTCTTGTGAAATTTGTATTTAATTCTCTGTTTATTGTATTGTTGTGATTCTGGACTCATCGGAAAGTGTATTTGATTATCTTCCTCTTTCGTTCTTTACATTTTCTGAAATTTTACTTGTAAGTATCTCAAAATCTGCGATTTATGAAATCTGGTGGGTCAAATTGTGCTTGTACGTTCTAACTTCTTAAATTCATAGTAAATTGAATATTTCTTCAAATATTATGAGCAATACCATTCTGGAAAGCTCTTTTCGATATCTGCAATTTGCGTTTACATTCTGCTGCTAAATTATGTGATTTTGATGTCTTAAACATCAAAATACAATTGTAATCAGGGGCTGATTTTGTTCTGTAGTATGCATTATTTGTTTTCTGAATTCGTTACTTGTTCGTTTTTGACGAGCCTTACCATTCTGGAAAGGTCTCGGAATTTCTCACGACTTTCGTGGTTCGTACTTTTTCAGTTGACTTTATCTTTATGCAGTAATTTGACATTCTTTGAAACTGATCAGATTTGAGCTTATCAATAATTAGTGATTTTGTGTGATGTTTAGTTATGTGATACTTGATTAGAGTGTTTTTGTTATGTTATTTTATTTCGTGACAGTTGGGTTATTGTGTTTTGAGGTTATTTGATAAATTTATATATGATTTTGGAGATGTAAGATATTTGAGTGTGTGATCTTTGAGTATTTATTTTGAGTTATTTATGTTATTTGTATGACTTGGGAGTTTGTAAGACATCCGTCGCGAGTGGAAAATCTCGTGTTTGGCACCTCCTATGCGGTGTACTTAAATTGTATGGGCGTGTCGCCGAAGTTGTGGGACACGTATAGCCATGGCTAGTATGTGTATGATTTGGCCTTTTGGGTAGCACGTGCTTATTGTCGTGCAAGCCCCTGTAAGATATTGGGTAGCATTTGCTTTGTGCTGTGCAAGCCCCTGTAAGTTTTGATGACTACATAATTCTGGATTACCGAAAATGTAGGACATCCTGTAAGTGTAAGATTGTATCCCATGTTCGTATGTAAGCTATTTTGTGTATTATTTTGTAAGTGTGAGAATATGTGTAAGAGTATGTGTAAGTGTATGATTCCATTTTATCAATACTCTTTCGATTATATTATTATTGTGATTATATTATGCGTAAGTGGTAAGAATAATTTGTTTAAAAACAATTGCTTTGATATGTGAGTTGAGTATCCATTTTCTGATTGTCTCATTCATTATTTCTATTGATCTTCATTCAGAAATTCGGTTGTACTTTAGCCTCGTCATCTTTGAATATTTGTTCAATTATGCTTTGTTTTATATCCGTATATGAGCCTTTCGCTCACTGCCGGTCCTTTGTTCTCTTTGTTTTCCTCCGGCAGGTATTTCTCTTTTAGATGGGTTGTTTAAGGGGAAGAGTGCGAGTTCCAAGATTTTGAGGAGTTTTGTATTTTCTTAGATTTTCTTTAGAATTTGTTGGTGTAGTTGTAATTTAGTTGTATTGTATTTTAAGAATTGTAAGTTTATTGGATTTTTGAGAAGTTGTAAAGTTTAATCAGTTTTTTTAATGGAGTTCTATTAATAGAGTTCAAATTTATTTAAATTTTATTAGTTGGGTTGTTAAAGTTGGCATCAGAGCTAGTGTTTTAAGATTCTGTATACTTTCCTTTAGGCTCGATGTATGAATTGTGGGTAGTAGTAAGATAGACTTATAGCCTTAGAGTTGCCTTTAGGCTCGACCTGTGATTGTGGGTTGACTTTAGAATGGATCGTTAGTTAAGAATGTTATTCGCTTTGTGTTCCTTTGTTGTCTGTCTATATCCGTTCTTTTTAAAAAAGAGATGTGTCAGTTAAATTTCGAGGACGAAATTTTTGTAAGGAGGGAAGAATGTAACATCCCGATATTTTATAATTATTTTTAATTGGATTATTTGATTTAATTATTTATAAATGTCAATGTGTTGTAATTAAATTAGTTTGTGTAAGTTTATTTTTATATTTATAATTAGAATATTGTTTTAAGAGTATTAGTTTTAAAAAAATAGTAAGGCTTTATTAAAAAAGAGTGAGGGTTTTAATAAAAAAAAGGGAGAAAGAAGGAAGAGTAAGGGTTTGCGTTACTTTGATCGGAGAAGAGAGGAGAGAGGGAGAGAGAAAGAGAAAGAGAAAATAGATGGAGATAGAGATGAACATCAAGAACTTTTTGGAGGGTTTTGAATTTGGCATTTGTGGAATTAGGGTTCTTGTGATTTACGGTTCTGAAATCGATATTAGCATTCTCGGTTACTAAGATCTCGAGGTACGGATATCTTTCTTGTACTCTATATTTTCGTATTCGAATTCATGTGTACGGATATTTTCGTTATATTCTAAATCTTGTTATACTTCATCAGATTCGTGTGCTTCAATTCTAGTAATCTGAATTCTTGTGAAATTTGTATTTCATTCTCTGTTTAATATATTGTTGTGATTTTAGACTCATCGGAAAGTTTATTTGATTATCTTCCTCTTTCGTTTACTTGTAAGTATCTCAAAATCTGCGATTTATGAAATCTGGTGGGTCAAATTGTGCTTGTACGTTCTAACTTCTTAAATTCATAGTAAATTGAATATTTCTTCAAATATTATGAGCAATACCATTCTGGAAAGCTCTTTTCGATATCTGCAATTTGCGTTTACATTCTGCTGCTAAATTATGTGATTTTGATGTCTTAAACATCAAAATACAATTGTAATCAGGGGCTGATTTTGTTCTGCAGTCCGCATTATTTGTTTTCTGAATTCGTTACTTGTTCGTTTTTGACGAGCCTTACCATTCTGGAAAGGTCTCGGAATTTCTCACGACTTTCGTGTTTCGTACTTTTTCAGTTGACTTCATCTTTATGCAGTAATTTGACATTCTTTGAAACTGATCAGATTTGAGCTTATCAATAATTAGTGATTTTGTGTGATGTTTAGTTATGTGATACTTGATTAGAGTGTTTTTGTTATGTTATTTTATTTCGTGACGTTGGGTTATTGTGTTTTGAGGTTATTTGATAAATTTATATATGATTTTGGAGATGTAAGATATTTGAGTGTGTGATCTTTGAGTATTTATTTTGAGTTATTTATGTTATTTGTATGACTTGGGAGTTTGTAAGACATCCGTCGCGAGTGGAAAATCTCGTGCTTGGCACCTCCTATGCGGTGTACTTAAATTGTATGGGCGTGTCGCCGAAGTTGTGGGACACGTATAGCCATGGCTAGTATGTGTATGATTTGGCCTTTTGGGTAGCACGTGCTTATTGTCGTGCAAGCCCCTGTAAGATATTGGGTAGCATTTGCTTTGTGCTGTGCAAGCCCCTGTAAGTTTTGATGACTACATAATTCTGGATTACCGAAAATGTAGGACATCCTGTAAGTGTAAGATTGTATCCCATGTTCGTATGTAAGCTATTTTGTGTATTATTTTGTAAGTGTGAGAATATGTGTAAGAGTATGTGTAAGGGTATGATTCCATTTTATCAATACTCTTTCGATTATATTATTATTGTGATTATATTATGCGTAAGTGGTAAGAATAATTTGTTTAAAAACAATTGCTTTGATATGTGAGTTGAGTATCCATTTTCTGATTGTCTCATTCATTATTTCTATTGATCTTCATTCAGAAATTCGGTTGTACTTTAGCCTCGTCATCTTTGAATATTTGTTCAGTTATGCTTTGTTTTATATCCGTATATGAGCCATTTCGCTCACTGCCGGTCCTTTGTTCTCTTTGTTTTCCTCCGGCAGGTATTTTCTCTTTTAGATGGGTTGTTTAAGGGGAAGAGTGCGAGTTCCAAGATTTTGAGGAGTTTTGTATTTTCTTAGATTTTCTTTAGAATTTGTTGGTGTAGTTGTAATTTAGTTGTATTGTATTTTAAGAATTGTAAGTTTATTGGATTTTTGAGAAGTTGTAAAGTTTAATCAGTTTTTTTAATGGAGTACTATTAATAGAGTTCAAATTTATTTAAATTTTATTAGTTGGGTTGTTAAAGTTGGCATCAGAGCTAGTGTTTTAAGATTCTGTAAACTTTCCTTTAGGCTCGATGTATGAATTGTGGGTAGTTGTAAGATAGACTTATAGCCTTAGAGTTGCCTTTAGGCTCGACCTGTGAGTGTGGGTTGACTTTAGAATGGATCATTAGTTAAGAATGTTATTCGCTTTGTGTTCCTTTGTTGTCTGTCTATATCCGTTCTTTTTAAAAAAGAGATGTGTCAGTTAAATTTCGAGGACGAAATTTTTGTAAGGAGGGAAGAATGTAACATCCCTGATATTTTATAATTATTTTTAATTGGATTATTTGATTTAATTATTTATAAATGTCAATGTGTTGTAATTAAATTAGTTTGTGTAAGTTTATTTTTATATTTATAATTAGAATATTGTTTTAAGAGTATTAGTTTTAAAAAAATAGTAAGGCTTTATTAAAAAAGAGTGAGGGTTTTAATAAAAAAAAGGGAGAAAGAAGGAAGAGTAAGGGTTTGCGTTACTTTGATCGGAGAAGAGAGGAGAGAGGGAGAGAGAAAGAGAAAGAGAAAATAGATGGAGATAGAGATGAACATCAAGAACTTTTTGGAGGGTTTTGAATTTGGCGTTTGTGGAATTAGGGTTCTTGTGATTTGCGATTCTGAAATCGGTATTAGCATTCTCGGTTACTAAGATCTTGAGGTACGGATATCTTTCTTGTACTCTATATTTTCGTATTCGAATTCAGTGTGTACGGATATTTTCGTTATATTCTAAATCTTGTTATACTTCATCAGGATTCGTGTGCTTCAATTCTAGTAATCTGAATTCTTGTGAAATTTGTATTTAATTCTCTGTTTATTATATTGTTGTGATTCTAGACTCATCGGAAAGTTTATTTGATTATCTTCCTCTTTCGTTCTTTACATTTTCTGAAATTTTACTTGTAAGTATCTCAAAATCTGCGATTTATGAAATCTGGTGGGTCAAATTGTGCTTGTACGTTCTAACTTCTTAAATTCATAGTAAATTGAATATTTCTTCAAATATTATGAGCAATACCATTCTGGAAAGCTCTTTTCGATATCTGCAATTTGCGTTTACATTCTGCTGCTAAATTATGTGATTTTGATGTCTTAAACATCAAAATACAATTGTAATCAGGGGCTGATTTTGTTCTGCAGTCCGCATTATTTGTTTTCTGAATTCGTTACTTGTTCGTTTTTGACGAGCCTTACCATTCTGGAAAGGTCTCGGAATTTCTCACGACTTTCGTGTTTCGTACTTTTTCAGTTGACTTCATCTTTATGCAGTAATTTGACATTCTTTGAAACTGATCAGATTTGAGCTTATCAATAATTAGTGATTTTGTGTGATGTTTAGTTATGTGATACTTGATTAGAGTGTTTTTGTTATGTTATTTTATTTCGTGACGTTGGGTTATTGTGTTTTGAGGTTATTTGATAAATTTATATATGATTTTGGAGATGTAAGATATTTGAGTGTGTGATCTTTGAGTATTTATTTTGAGTTATTTATGTTATTTGTATGACTTGGGAGTTTGTAAGACATCCGTCGCGAGTGGAAAATCTCGTGCTTGGCACCTCCTATGCGGTGTACTTAAATTGTATGGGCGTGTCGCCGAAGTTGTGGGACACGTATAGCCATGGCTAGTATGTGTATGATTTGGCCTTTTGGGTAGCACGTGCTTATTGTCGTGCAAGCCCCTGTAAGATATTGGGTAGCATTTGCTTTGTGCTGTGCAAGCCCCTGTAAGTTTTGATGACTACATAATTCTGGATTACCGAAAATGTAGGACATCCTGTAAGTGTAAGATTGTATCCCATGTTCGTATGTAAGCTATTTTGTGTATTATTTTGTAAGTGTGAGAATATGTGTAAGAGTATGTGTAAGGGTATGATTCCATTTTATCAATACTCTTTCGATTATATTATTATTGTGATTATATTATGCATAAGTGGTAAGATTAATTTGTTTAAAAACAATTGCTTTGATATGTGAGTTGAGTATCCATTTTCTGATTGTCTCATTCATTATTTCTATTGATCTTCATTCAGAAATTCGGTTGTACTTTAACCTCGTCATCTTTTAATATTTGTTCAATTATGCTTTGTTTTATATCCGTATATGAGCCATTCGCTCACTGCCGGTCCTTTGTTCTCTTTGTTTTCCTCCGGCAGGTATTTTCTCTTTTAGATGGGTTGTTTAAGGGGAAGAGTGCGAGTTCCAAGATTTTGAGGAGTTTTGTATTTTCTTAGATTTTCTTTAGAATTTGTTGGTGTAGTTGTAATTTAGTTGTATTGTATTTTAAGAATTGTAAGTTTATTGGATTTTTGAGAAGTTGTAAAGTTTAATCAGTTTTTTTAATGGAGTTCTATTAATAGAGTTCAAACTTATTTAAATTTTATTAGTTGGGTTGTTCAAGTTGGCATCAGAGCTAGTATTTTAAGATTCTGTAAACTTGCCTTTAGGCTCGATGTATGAATTGTGGGTAGTTGTAAGATAGACTTATAGCCTTAGAGTTGCCTTTAGGCTCGACCTGTGAGTGTAGGTTGACTTTAGAATGGATCGTTAGTTAAGAATGTTATTCGCTTTGTGTTCCTTTGTTGTCTGTCTATATCCGTTCTTTTTAAAAAAGAGATGTGTCAGTTAAATTTCGAGGACGAAATTTTTGTAAGGAGGGAAGAATGTAACATCCCATTATTTTATAATTATTTTTAATTGGATTATTTGATTTAATTATTTATAAATGCCAATGTGTTGTAATTAAATTAGTTTGTGTAAGTTTATTTTTATATTTATAATTAGAATATTGTTTTAAGAGTATTAGTTTTAAAAAAATAGTAAGGCTTTATTAAAAAAGAGTGAGGGTTTTAATAAAAAAAAGGGAGAAAGAAGGAAGAGTAAGGGTTTGCGTTACTTTGATCGGAGAAGAGAGGAGAGAGGGAGAGAGAAAGAGAAAGAGAAAATAGATGGAGATAGAGATGAACATCAAGAACTTTTTGGAGGGTTTTGAATTTGGCATTTGTGGAATTAGGGTTCTTGTGATTTGCGGTTCTGAAATCGATATTAGCATTCTCGGTTACTAAGATCTCGAGGTACGGATATCTTTCTTGTACTCTATATTTTCGTATTCGAATTCGTGTGTACGGATATTTTCGTTATATTCTAAATCTTGTTATACTTCATCAGATTCGTGTGCTTCAATTCTAGTAATCTGAATTCTTGTGAAATTTGTATTTAATTCTCTGTTTATTATATTGTTGTGATTCTAGACTCATCGGAAAGTTTATTTGATTATCTTCCTCTTTCGTTCTTTACATTTTCTGAAATTTTACTTGTAAGTATCTCAAAATCTGCGATTTATGAAATCTGGTGGGTCAAATTGTGCTTGTACGTTCTAACTTCTTAAATTCATAGTAAATTGAATATTTCTTCAAATATTATGAGCAATACCATTCTGGAAAGCTCTTTTCGATATCTGCAATTTGCGTTTACATTCTGCTGCTAAATTATGTGATTTTGATGTCTTAAACATCAAAATACAATTGTAATCAGGGGCTGATTTTGTTCTGCAGTCCGCATTATTTGTTTTCTGAATTCGTTACTTGTTCGTTTTTGACGAGCCTTACCATTCTGGAAAGGTCTCGGAATTTCTCACGACTTTCGTGTTTCGTACTTTTTCAGTTGACTTCATCTTTATGCAGTAATTTGACATTCTTTGAAACTGATCAGATTTGAGCTTATCAATAATTAGTGATTTTGTGTGATGTTTAGTTATGTGATACTTGATTAGAGTGTTTTTGTTATGTTATTTTATTTCGTGACGTTGGGTTATTGTGTTTTGAGGTTATTTGATAAATTTATATATGATTTTGGAGATGTAAGATATTTGAGTGTGTGATCTTTGAGTATTTATTTTGAGTTATTTATGTTATTTGTATGACTTGGGAGTTTGTAAGACATCCGTCGCGAGTGGAAAATCTCGTGTTTGGCACCTCCTATGCGGTGTACTTAAATTGTATGGGCGTGTCGCCGAAGTTGTGGGACACGTATAGCCATGGCTAGTATGTGTATGATTTGGCCTTTTGGGTAGCACGTGCTTATTGTCGTGCAAGCCCCTGTAAGATATTGGGTAGCATTTGCTTTGTGCTGTGCAAGCCCCTGTAAGTTTTGATGACTACATAATTCTGGATTACCGAAAATGTAGGACATCCTGTAAGTGTAAGATTGTATCCCATGTTCGTATGTAAGCTATTTTGTGTATTATTTTGTAAGTGTGAGAATATGTGTAAGAGTATGTGTAAGGGTATGATTCCATTTTATCAATACTCTTTCGATTATATTATTATTGTGATTATATTATGCGTAAGTGGTAAGATTAATTTTTTTAAAAACAATTGCTTTGATATGTGAGTTGAGTATCCATTTTCTGATTGTCTCATTCATTATTTCTATTGATCTTCATTCAGAAATTCGGTTGTACTTTAGCCTCGTCATCTTTGAATATTTGTTCAATTATGCTTTGTTTTATATCCGTATATGAGCCTTTCGCTCACTGCCGGTCCTTTGTTCTCTTTGTTTTCCTCCGGCAGGTATTTTCTCTTTTAGATGGGTTGTTTAAGGGGAAGAGTGCGAGTTCCAAGATTTTGAGGAGTTTTGTATTTTCTTAGATTTTCTTTAGAATTTGTTGGTGTAGTTGTAATTTAGTTGTATTGTATTTTAAGAATTGTAAGTTTATTGGATTTTTGAGAAGTTGTAAAGTTTAATCAGTTTTTTTAATGGAGTTCTATTAATAGAGTTCAAACTTATTTAAATTTTATTAGTTGGGTTGTTCAAGTTGGCATCAGAGCTAGTATTTTAAGATTCTGTAAACTTGCCTTTAGGCTCGATGTATGAATTGTGGGTAGTTGTAAGATAGACTTATAGCCTTAGAGTTGCCTTTAGGCTCGACCTGTGAGTGTGGGTTGACTTTAGAATGGATCGTTAGTTAAGAATGTTATTCGCTTTGTGTTCCTTTGTTGTCTGTCTATATCCGTTCTTTTTAAAAAAGAGATGTGTCAGTTAAATTTCGAGGACGAAATTTTTGTAAGGAGGGAAGAATGTAACATCCCGTTATTTTATAATTATTTTTAATTGGATTATTTGATTTAATTATTTATAAATGTCCAATGTGTTGTAATTAAATTAGTTTGTGTAAGTTATTTTTATATTTATAATTAGAATATTGTTTTAAGAGTATTAGTTTTAAAAAAATAGTAAGGCTTTATTAAAAAAGAGTGAGGGTTTTAATAAAAAAAGGGAGAAAGAAGGAAGAGTAAGGGTTTGCGTTACTTTGATCGGAGAAGAGAGGAGAGAGGGAGAGAGAAAGAGAAAGAGAAAATAGATGGAGATAGAGATGAACATCAAGAACTTTTTGGAGGGTTTTGAATTTGGCGTTTGTGGAATTAGGGTTCTTGTGATTTGCGGTTCTGAAATCGAGTATTAGCATTCTCGGTTACTAAGATCTCGAGGTACGGATATCTTTTCTGTACTCTATATTTTCGTATTCGAATTCATGTGTACGGATATTTTCGTTATATTCTAAATCTTGTTATACTTCATCGGATTCGTGTGCTTCAATTCTAGTAATCTGAATTCTTGTGAAATTTGTATTTAATTCTCTGTTTATTGTATTGTTGTGATTCTGGACTCATCGGAAAGTTTATTGATTATCTTCCTCTTTCGTTCTTTACATTTTCTGAAATTTTACTTGTAAGTATCTCAAAATCTGCGATTTATGAAATCTGGTGGGTCAAATTGTGCTTGTACGTTCTAACTTCTTAAATTCATAGTAAATTGAATATTTCTTCAATATTATGAGCAATACCATTCTGGAAGCTCTTTTTCGATATCTGCAATTTGCGTTTACATTCTGCTGCTAAATTATGTGATTTTGATGTCTTAAACATCAAAATACAATTGTAATCAGGGGCTGATTTTGTTCTGCAGTCCGCATTATTTGGTTTTCTGATTCGTTACTTGTTCGTTTTGACGAGCCTTACCATTCTGGAAAGGTCTCGGATTTCTCACGACTTTCGTGTTTCGTACTTTTTCAAGTTGACTTCATCTTTATGCAGTGATTGACATTCTTTGAAACTGATCAGAGTTGAGCTTATCAATAATTAGTGATTTTGTGTGATGTTAGTTATGTGATACTTGATTAGAGTGTTTTTGTTATGTTATTTATTTCGTGACGTTGGGTTGTTGTGTTTTGAGGTTATTTTGATAAATTTTTGTGATGTATCTTTGAGTATTTATTTTGAGTTATTTATGTTATTTGTATGACTTGGGAGTTTGTAAGACATCCGTCGCGAGTGGAAAATCTCGTGTTTGGCACCTCCTATGCGGTGTACTTAAATTGTATGGGCGTGTCGCCGAAGTTGTGGGACACGTATAGCCATGGCTAGTATGTGTATTATTTGGCCTTTTGGGTAGCACGTGCTTATTGTCGTGCAAGCCCTGTAAGATATTGGGTAGCATTTGCTTTGTGCTTGTGCAAGCCCCTGTAAGTTTTGATGACTACATAATTCTGGATTACCGAAAATGTAGGACATCCTGTAATGTAAGATTGTATCCCATGTTCGTATGTAAGCTATTTTGTGTATTATTTTGTAAGTGTGAGAATATGTGTAAGACTATGTGTAAGGTATGATTCCATTTTATCAATACTCTTTCGATTATATTATTATTGTGATTATATTATGCGTAAGTGGTAAGATTAATTTTTTAAAAACAATTGCTTTGTATGT